>NW_028165413.1:0-10000 GCF_964263955.1 Coregonus lavaretus | reverse complement strand
GGTGTGTCTGTGTGTCTATGTGTCAGTGTGTTTGTGTGTCATTGTGTCGGTGTGTCATCGTGTCTGTGTGTCTGTGTGTCATTGTGTCTGTGTGTTTGTGTGTCATTGTGTCGGTGTGTCTGTGTGTCTGTGTGTCACTGTGTTTGTGTGTCAGTGTGTCAGTGTGTCATCGTGTCTGTGTGTCTGTGTGTCATTGTGTCTGTGTGTTTGTGTGTCATTGTGTCGGTGTGTCTGTGTGTCTGTGTGTCAGTGTGTTTGTGTGTCATTGTGTCGGTGTGTCAGTGTGTCTGTGTGTCATTGTGTCTGTGTGTCTGTGTGTCTGTGTGTCAGTGTGTCAGTGTGTCATCGTGTCTGTGTGTCTGTGTGTCATTGTGTCTGTGTGTTTGTGTGTCATTGTGTCTGTGTGTCTGTGTGTCTGTGTGTCTGTGTGTCAGTGTGTCAGTGTGTCATCGTGTCTGTGTGTCTGTGTGTCATTGTGTCTGTGTGTTTGTGTGTCATTGTGTCTGTGTGTCGGTGTGCCGGTGTGTCTGTGTGTCTGTGTGTCTGTGTGTCTGTGTGTCTGTGTGTCATTGTGTCTGTGTGTCTGTGTGTCATCGTGTCTGTGTGTCTGTGTGTCATTGTGTCTGTGTGTCTGTGTGTCATTGTGTCTGTGTGTCTGTGTGTCTGTGTGTCATTGTGTCGGTGTGTCGGTGTGTCTGTGTGTCTGTGTGTCGGTGTGTCAGTGTTTCATTGTGTCAGTGTGTCATTGTGTCTGTGTGTCTGTGTGTCTGTGTGTCTGTGTGTCTGTGTGTCTGTGTGTCTGTGTGTCATTGTGTCTGTGTGTCATTGTGTGTGTCATTGTGTGTGTCATTGTGTGTGTCTGTGTGTCTGTGTGTCTGTGTGTCTGTGTGTCATTGTGTCGGTGTGTCGGTGTGTCATTGTGTCTGTGTGTCTGTGTGTCTGTGTGTCATTGTGTCGGTGTGTCGGTGTGTCTGTGTGTCTGTGTGTCGGTGTGTCAGTGTTTCATTGTGTCAGTGTGTCATTGTGTCGGTGTGTCTGTGTGTCTGTGTGTCATTGTGTCTGTGTGTCTGTGTGTCAGTGTGTCTGTGTGTCTGTGTGTCATTGTGTCTGTGTGTCTGTGTGTCAGTGTGTCTGTGTGTCTGTGTGTCGTTGTGTCAGTGTGTCAGTGTGTCTGTGTGTCTGTGTGTCGTTGTGTCAGTGTGTCGGTGTGTCTGTGTGTCGGTGTGTCAGTGTGTCAGTGTGTCTATGTGTCTGTGTGTCTGTGTGTCAGTGTGTCTGTGTGTCATTGTGTCAGTGTGTCTGTGTGTCATTGTGTCTGTGTGTCTGTGTGTCAGTGTGTCTGTGTGTCTGTGTGTCGGTGTGTCGGTGTGTCATTGTGTCTGTGTGTCTGTGTGTCATTGTGTCTGTGTGTCATTGTGTCTGTGTGTTTGTGTGTCATTGTGTCGGTGTGTCTGTGTGTCTGTGTGTCAGTGTGTTTGTGTGTCATTGTGTCGGTGTGTCATCGTGTCTGTGTGTCTGTGTGTCATTGTGTCTGTGTGTTTGTGTGTCATTGTGTCGGTGTGTCTGTGTGTCTGTGTGTCAGTGTGTTTGTGTGTCAGTGTGTCAGTGTGTCATCGTGTCTGTGTGTCTGTGTGTCATTGTGTCTGTGTGTTTGTGTGTCATTGTGTCGGTGTGTCTATGTGTCATTGTGTCGGTGTGTCAGTGTGTCTGTGTGTCATTGTGTCTGTATGTCTGTGTGTCTGTGTGTCAGTGTGTCAGTGTGTCATCGTTTCTGTGTGTCTGTGTGTCTGTGTGTCATTGTGTCTGTGTGTTTGTGTGTCATTGTGTCTGTGTGTCTGTGTGTCTGTGTGTCTGTGTGTCTGTGTGTCAGTGTGTCAGTGTGTCATCGTGTCTGTGTGTTTGTGTGTCATTGTGTCGGTGTGTCTATGTGTCTGTGTGTCTGTGTGTCTGTGTGTCTGTGTGTCTGTGTGTCATTGTGTCGGTGTGTCGGTGTGTCGGTGTGTCGGTGTGTCTGTGTGTCGGTGTGTCGGTGTGTCAGTGTGTCTGTGTGTCTGTGTGTCTGTGTGTCTGTGTGTTTATGTTCGTAGTCTTCTTTTTAACCATTTCTTATTGTTGTTGCCTTGTCGAGAAGCATCCTGTAATTAAGCATTTCGTTGGATGATGTGTACCATGCGTATCCCATACATACGACTATTACAACTTGACACTTGAAACTGTCCCTGTGCCCCTGAGGTAGAGGTGCCCCTGAGGTAGAGGTGCCCCTGAGGTAGAGGTGCCCCTGAGGTAGAGGTGCCCCTGAGGTAGAGGTGCCCCTGAGGTAGAGGTGCCCCTGAGGTAGAGGTGCCCCTGAGGTAGAGGTGCTCCTGAGGTAGAGGTGCCCCTGAGGTAGAGGTGCCCCTGAGGTAGAGGTGCCCCTGAGGTAGAGGTGCCCCTGAGGTAGAGGTGCCCCTGAGGTAGAGGTGCCCCTGAGGTAGAGGTGCCCCTGAAATAGAGGTGCCCCTGAGGTAGAGGTGCCCCTGAGGTAGAGGTGCCCCTGAAATAGAGGTGCCCCTGAGGTAGAGGTGCCCCTGAAATAGAGGTGCCCCTGAAATAGAGGTGCCCCTGAGGTAGAGGGGCTCCTGAGGTAACGATGTGCAAATAGTTAAAGTAAAAAAGGGAAAATAAATCAACATAAATATGGGTTGTTTTTAAAATGGTGTTTGTTCTTCACTGGTTGCCCTTTTCTTGTGGCAGCAGGTCACACATCTTGCTGTGGTATTTCACCCAATAGATATGTGAGTTTATCAAAATTGAGTTTGTTTTTCAAATTCTTTATAGGTCTGTGTATTCTTTGTGGATCTCTCTCCCTCTCTCCCCCTCTCTCTCTCTCTCTCTCTCTCTCTCTCTCTCTCTCTCTCTCTCTCTCTCTCTCTCTCTCTCTCTCTCTCTCTCTCTCTCTCTCTCTCTCAATTTCAATTTAAGGGCTTTATCTCTCTCTCTCTCTCTCTCTCTCTCTCTCTCTCTCTCTCAATTTCACTTTAAGGGCTTTATCTCTCTCTCTCTCTCTCTCTCTCTCTCTCTCTCTCTCTCTCTCTCTCTCTCTCTCTCTCTCTCTCTCTCTCTCTCTCTCTCTCTCTCTCTCTCTCTCTATCTCTCTATCTCTCTGTCTCTCTGTCTCTCTCTCTCTGTCTCTCTCACTCTGGCTCTCTGGCTCTCTCCAAGGTTATATCAAGGCTCTACCAAAGCTGTATCATGGCTATACAAAGTATCCTCATGAAGAAAGACCAAATGTATATTTTTGTGATTCCTTGCATCCTATCTCCTCGCATCCTTCTCAACCGTATTGGAAGAAATGTATGCACTCACTAACTGTAATTCGCACTGGATAAGAGCGTCTGCTAAATTACTAAAATGTAAATATAAGAGAACGTGCAGGCTCTCTCCCCTCTGACCTTTTCCTCCAATGGGTTTTGAGGAAGAGGCTAGAAGATAGGATGCGAGGAATCGACGAAAGATGAACTGAGAAAGAGCCCAGGCTCCCTCTACGACCTAAGATCATCCCACCAAAGCCTACGCAATAAAGCCTGGTCCCCCCTATAACGAAGGGTTACGGCCATCACAGCTGACGACATGATCCGGTAGGGTTCAAAAAGACTCAAGCGCCCTACGTGGATGTACTTGTTATTTACCTCTGAGGAGAAGGCATCTCCTGCGTCCCAAATGGCACCCTATTCCCTACATAGTGCACTACTTTTTACAATTTGGGACACACGATGTGTATTCTGGGTAAAATGTAGGGACATGCTTTATATCTGTCACATGGTATACAAGCCTACAGCTATACTATTCACTCTAAAACATGTTTAGTGCACCAAGCCCTTGTTTAATAAAATGAAATTAATTGTGTGGATACTAAAAGGACTGTTGAGACTGCGCTAGTGCCTTTTCAAGAGCTGTGCTCTAAAGAAACATCCTTGAATAGCTCCTTCACAGACAGAAACCTGAACTGGTTCTATAGCTCCTTCACAGACAGAAACCTGAACTGGTTCTATAGCTCCTTCACAGACAGAAACCTGAACTGGTTCTATAGCTCCTTCACAGACAGAAACCTGAACTGGTTCTATAGCTCCTTCACAGACAGAAACCTGAACTGGTTCTATAGCTCCTTCACAGACAGACACCTGAACTGGTTCTATAGCTCCTTCACAGATAGAAACCTGAACTGGTTCTATAGCTCCTTCACAGACAGAAACCTGAACTGTTTCTTTACAGGTAAAACTGGTACTTTACAGGTAAACAGCCCCTCGGTCTGAATGGGGTTCAATGGTTCAAGAGAGAGAAGGTGTACTCCCTCCACCTCGGTTCCCTAGGCCCAGTCCTCCTGTACTGTTCTCTGTTCCCTAGGCCCAGTCCTCCTGTACTGTTCTCTGTTCCCTAGGCCCAGTCCTCCTGTACTGTTCTCTGTTCCCTAGGCCCAGTCCTCCTGTACTGTTCTCTGTTCCCTAGGCCCAGTCCTCCTACATTTTACATTTACATTTTAGTCATTTAGCAGACGCTCTTATCCAAAGCGACTTACAGTTAGTGAGTGCATACATTTTTATTTTTTATACTGGAATCGAACCCACAACCCTGGCGTTGCAAATGCCATGCTCTACCAACTAAGCTACATCCCTGCCGGCCATTCCCTCCCCTACCCTGGACGACACTGGGCCAATTGTGCGCCGCCCCATGGGTCTCCCGGTCGCAGCCGGCTACGACAGAGCCTGGATTCGAACCAGGATCTCTAGTGGCACAGCTAGCACTGCGATGCAGTGCCTTAGACCACTGCACCACTCGGGAGGCCCATTCCTCCTGTACTGTTCTCTGTTCCCTAGGCCCAGTCCTCCTGTACTGTTCTCTGTTCCATGGGCCCAGTCCTCCTGTACTGTTCTCTGTTCCCTATGCCCAGTCCTCCTGTACTGTTCTCTGTTCCCTAGGCCCAGTCCTCCTGTACTGTTCTCTGTTCCCTAGGCCCATTCCTCCTGTACTGTTCTCTGTTCCCTAGGCCCATTCCTCCGGTACTGTTCTCTGTTCCCTAGGACCAGTCCTCCTGAACTGTTCTCTGTTCCCTAGGCCCAGTCCTCCTGTACCGTTCTCTGTTCCCTAGGCCCAGTCCTCTTGTACTGTTCTCTGTTCCCTAGGCCCAGTCCTCCTGTACTGTTCTCTGTTCCATGGGCCCAGTACTCCTGTACTGTTCAATGTTCCCTAGGCCCAGTCCTCCTGTACTGTTCTCGGTTCCATGGGCCCAGTCCTCCTGTACTGTTCTCTGTTCCCTAGGCCCAGTCCTCCTGTACTGTTCTCTGTTCCCTAGGCAAAGTCCTCCTGTACTGTACTCTGTTCCCTAGGCCCAGTCCTCCTGTACTGTTCTCTGTTCCCTAGGCCCAGTCCTCCTGTACTGTGCTCTGTTCCATGGGCCCAGTACTCCAGTCTGCCTAGGCCCATTCCTCCTGTACTGTTCTCTGTTCCCTAGGCCCAGTCCTCCTGTACTGTTCTCTGTTCCATGGGCCCAGTCTTCCTGTACTGTTCTCTGTTCCCTAGGCCCAGTCCTCCTGTACTGTGCTCTGTTCCATGGGCCCAGTACTCCAGTCTGCCTAGGCCCATTCCTCCTGTACTGTTCTCTGTTCCCTAGGCCCAGTCCTCCTGTACTCTTCTCTGTTCCATGGGCCCAGTCCTCCTGTACTGTTCTCTGTTCCCTAGGCCCAGTCCTCCTGTACTGTTCTCTGTTCCCTAGGCCCAGTCCTCCTGTACAGTTCTCTGTTCCCTAGGCCCAGTCCTCCTGTACTGTTCTCTGTTCCCTAGGCCCAGTCCTCCTGTACTGTTCTCTGTTCCCTAGGACCAGTCCTCCTGAACTGTTCTCTGTTCCCTAGGCCCAGTCCTCCTGTACTGTTCTCTGTTCCCTAGGCCCAGTCCTCCTATACTGTTCTCTGTTCCCTAGGCCCAGTCCTCCTGTACTGTTCTCTGTTCCCTAGGACCAGTCCTCCTGTACTGTTCTCTGTTCCCTAGGCCTAGTCCTCCTGTACTGTTCTCTGTTCCCTAGGCCCAGTCCTCCTGTACTGTTCTCTGTTCGCTATGCCCAGTCCTCCTGTACTGTTCTCTGTTCCCTAGGCCCAGTCCTCCTGTACTGTTCTCTGTTCCATGGGCCCAGTCCTCCTGTACTGTTCTCTGTTCCATGGGCCCAGTACTCCAGTCTGCCTAGGCCCAGCTGTAGTCTACTCTCAGCAGGCAGCCTGCCGATATCAGGGGCCCTCCGCAACGCCAGCCTCATCCAGCCTCTCCTCCGAGCCCCTGATAGACGAGGCCTGTCAGACTGACTCTGATTGATTATTGATTGTAATTATCTCCTTATTTCCATGTGGATATGTGCAGTCTTTTCTTTGTCAGACTCTTTGATAAGACTGTCTTGCATCGCCAGGCAATAGATAGCAGCCAGCCAGTCAGCCAGCCAGTCAGCCAGCCAGTCAGCCAGCCGGTCAACCAGTCAGCAGCCAGTCAGTCAGCCAGTCATTCAGCCGGCCAGTCAGCCAGTCAGCCAGCCAGTCAGCCAGCCAGCCAGTCAGCCAGTCAGCCGGCCACATGAGGAATCTATTCCCCCTGGAGAGATGGGAAGATGTATGGAGGAGGAGGAGATGAGATAGGATGAGGGATGGAGGAGGAGGAGATGAGATGGGATGAGGGATGGAGGAGGAGGGGATGAGATGGGATGAGGGATGGAGGAGGAGGAGATGAGATGGGATGAGGGATGAGGAGGAGGAGATGAGATGGGATGAGGGATGGAGGAGGAGGAGATGAGAGGGATGAGGGATGGAGGAGGAAGGGGATGAGATGGATGAGGGATGAGGAGGAGGGGATGAGATGGATGAGTTATGGAGGAGGAGGGGATGAGATGGGATGAGGGAAGGAGGAGGAGGGGATGAGATGGGATGAGGATGGAGGAGGAGGGGATGAGATGGATGAGGGATGGAGGAGGAGGAGATGAGATGGGATGAGGGATGGAGGAGGAGGAGATGAGATGGGATGAGGGATGAAGAGGAGGAGATGAGATGGGATGATGGGGGAGGAGGAGATGAGATGGGATGATGGGGGAGGAGGAGATGAGATGGGATGAGGGATGGAGGAGGAGGGATGAGATGGGATGAGGGATGGAGGAGGAGGAGATGAGATGGGATGAGGATGGAGGAGGAGGAGATGAGATGTGATGAGGGATGAGGAGGAGGGGATGAGATGGGATGAGGGATGGAGGAGGAGGAGATGAGATGGGATGAGGGATGGAGGAGGAGGAGATGAGATGTGATGAGGGATGGAGAGGAGGAGATGAGATGGGATGAGGATTGAGGAGGAGGGGATGAGATGGGATGAGGGATGGAGGAGGAGGGGGATGAGATGGATGAGGATGGAGAGGAGGGATGAGATGGGATGAGGGATGGGGAGGAGGAGATGAGATGGGATGATGGGGAGGAGGAGATGAAATGGGATGAGGATGGAGGAGGAGGGGATGAGATGGGATGAAGGATGGAGGAGGAGGGGATGAGATGGGATGAGGGATGGAGGAGGAGGAGATGAGATGGGATGAGGATGGAGGAGGAGGGGATGAGATGGGATGAGGGATGGAGGAGGAGGGGATGAGATGGATGAGGGATGGAGGAGGAGGGGATGAGATGGGATGAGGGATGGGGAGGAGGAGATGAGATGGGATGATGGGGGAGAGGAGATGAAATGGGATGAGGGATGGAGGAGGAGGGGATGAGATGGGATGAGGGATGAGAGGAGGGGGATGAGATGGGATGAGGATGGAGGAGGAGGAGATGAGATGGGATGAGGGATGAGGAGGAGGGGATGAGATGGGATGAGGGATGGAGGAGGAGGGGATGAGATGGGATCAGGGATGGAGGAGGAGGGGATGAGATGGGATGAGGGATGGGGAGAGGAGATGAGATGGGATGTATGGGGAGGAGGAGATGAAATGGGATGAGGGATGGAGGAGGAGGGGATGAGATGGATGAGGGATGGAGGAGGAGGGATGAGATGGGATGAGGGATGAGGAGGAGGAGATGAGATAGGATGAGGGATGGAGGTGAGGGGATGAGATGGGATGAGGGTTGGAGGAGGAGGGGATGAGATGGATGAGGGATGGAGGAGGAGGAGATGAGATGGGATGAGGGATGGAGGAGGAGGGGATGAGATGGGATGAGGGATGGAGGAGGAGGGATGAGATGGATGAGGGATGGGAGGAGGAGATGAGATGGATGATGGGGGAGGAGGAGGAGATGAGATGGGATGAGGGATGGAGGAGGAGGAGATGAGATGGGATGAGGGATGGAGGAGGAGGGGATGAGATGGGATGAGGGATGGAGGAGGAGGGGATGAGATGGATGAGGATGGAGGAGGAGGGGATGAGATGGGATGAGGATGGGGAGGAGGAGATGAGATGGGATGATGGGGAGGAGGAGATGAAATGGATGAGGGATGGAGGAGGAGGGATGAGATGGAGAGGGATGGGAGGAGGGGATGAGATGGGATGAGGGATGGAGGAGGAGGAGATGAGATGGGATGAGGGATGGGGAGGAGGAGAGAGAGCGAGAAGGAGAGGTGTGCTGCCACTGCAGTGCCCTGTGTTTGGAGAGCAGGTGACATTTATTTGGGATGACTCTTGTCCTGGAGGCAGAGCTGAGCGGTTTCCGCTAGGTGTGCCTGCCGCAAACTCAAATTGCACACTCTGCAGAGCTGCCTCCGGAACAAGATTAATCCCAATAAATGCAAAACTGTGCGTTTGGAACTGTGCTGCTGCTGTTGAATTCTGCTGTGTAATTCTCAGTGGAATAATCAGTGGGGTTGGGATATGAAAAGACAGGCTGGAACAGTAGAATGGGATCTGACTGACATTACCCCATGTTGATCTTATTGACATTACCCCATGTTGATCTGATTGACATTACCCCATGTTGATCTGATTGACATTACCCCATGTTGATCTGATTGACATTACCCCATGTTGATCTGATTGACATTACCCCCCATGTTGATCTGATTGACATTACCCATGTTGATCTGCCTGACATTACCCCATGTTGATCTGCCTGACATTACCCCATGTTGATCTGATTGACATTACCCCCCATGTTGATCTGATTGACATACCCCATGTTGATCTGCCTGACATTACCCCCATGTTGATCTGACTGACATTACCCCCCATGTTGATCTGCCTGACATTACCCCATGTTGATCTTATTGACATTACCCCATGTTGATCTGATTGACATTACCCATGTTGATCTGATTGACATTACCCCCCATGTTGATCTGATTGACATTACCCCCCATGTTGATCTGACTGATAGTATTTACATACACGGATATAGAGACTGGATGTGCCAAATGGCACCCTATACAGTGCACTACTTTGACCAGAGCAGAAGCGCACTATAAAGGACATGGCGTGCCATTTGGGACGCAGCCTGGGAGGCAGGGGAGGTTAAATAGGACACTGTAACCACTGGCTCACTAGCCAGGTCCATCACTGCTAAACCATTGATTGGGTCAATGGTCCCACGTGCCCAAGAGTGGGAGATCATTTTGTGCATGGCTGGCATTAAAATAGGGTCAGGGTCCCAAATGGCACCCTAGTCCCTATATAGTGCACTACTTTTGACCAGAGCCCATAGCTAATGGAACATAGAATAGGGTGCCATTGGTGCACAGATAGTTCTTCTTGAACGCTGCCTGAGCTGAAGCTATAAACCACATCATTTTAAATTCCATTAGCAGCACCCAGCTCCCTCTACAATCACAGGCTGGGTTCTCTCTCTGCCTATTGAAGGCATGGCTTTGAATTTAAATCAGCAAAGCTAAGTTTCCAGCAATGCAAATTCCCTTCCTCTCTCTCCCTCACTATCCCCCCCCCCCCCCCCTCTGTCTCTCTCTCTCTCTCTCTCTCTCTCTCTCTCTCTCTCTCTCTCTCTCTCTCGCTCTCTCTCTCACTACC
>NW_028165414.1:0-20964 GCF_964263955.1 Coregonus lavaretus | reverse complement strand
GAGGGAGAGGTTGTTGTCCTGGCACCACACGGCCAGGTCTCTGACCTCCTCCCTATAGGCTGTCTCATCGTTGTCGGTGATCATGCCTACCACTGTTGTGTCGTCAGCAAATGTAATGATGGTGATGGAGTCGTGCTTGGCCACGCATTCGTGGGTGAACAGGGAGTACAGGAGGGGACTGAGCACGCATCCCTGAGGGGCCCCCGTAATTGAGGATCAGCGTGGCAGATGTGATTGTTGCCTACCCTTACCGCCTGCGGGCGGCCCGTCAGGAAGTCCAGGATCCAGTTGCAGAGGGAGGTGTTTAGTCCCAGGGTCCTTAGCTTAGTGATGAGCTTTGTGGGCACTATGGTGTTGAACGCTGAGCTGTAGTCAATGAACAGCATTCTCACATAGGTGTTCCTTTTGTCCAGGTGGGAAAGGGCAGTGTGGAGTGCGATTGAGATTGCATCATCTGTGGATCTGTTGGGGTGGTATGCGAATTGGAGTGGGTCTAGGGTTTCCGGGATGATGGTGTTGATGTGAGCCATGACCAGCCTTTCAAAACACTTCATGGTTAACGATGTGAGTGCTATGGGGCGGTAGTCATTTAGGCAGGTTACCTTCGCTTGGGCACAGGGACTATGGTGGTCTGCTTGAAACATGTAGGTATTACAGACTCGGTCAGGGAGAGGTTGAAAATGTCAGTGAAGACACTTGACAGTTGGTCCGCGCATGCTCTGAGTACACGTCATGGTAATCCATCTGGCCCCTGTGAATGTTGACCTGTTTAAAGGTCTTGCTCACATCGGCTACGGAGATTGTGATCACACAGTCGTCCGGAACAGCTGGTGCTATCATGCATGCTTCAGTGTTGCTGGCCTCGAAGCGAGCATAAAATACATGTAGCTCGTCTGGTAGGCTCGCGTCACTGGGCAGCTCGCGGCTGGATATCCCTTTGAAGTCTGTAATAGTTTGCAAGCCCTGCCACATCCGACGAGCGTCAGAGCCGGTGTAGTAGGATTCAATCTTAGTCCTGTATTGACACTTTGCTTGTTTGATGGTTCATCTGAGGGCATAGCGGGATTTCTTATAAGTGTCCAGATTAGTGTGCCCCTCCTTGAAAGCGGCAGCTCTAGCCTTTAGCTCGATGCGGCTGTTGCCTGTAATCCATGGCTTCTGGTTGGGATATGTACGTACGGTCACTGTGGGGACGACATCGTCGATGCACTTATTGATGAAGCCGGTGACTGAGGTGGTATACTCCTCAATGCCATTGGATGAATCCCGGAACATATTCCAGTCTGTGCTAGCAAACAGTCCTGTAGCGTAGCATCCGCGTCATCTGACCACTTCCGTATTGAGCGAGTCACTGGTACTTCCTGCTTTAGTTTTTGCTTGTAAGCAGGAATCAGGAGGATAGAATTATGGTCAGATTTGCCAAATGGAGGGCGAGGGAGAGCTTTGTACGCGTCTCTGTGTGTGGATTAAAAGTGGTCTAGAGTTTTTTTTCCTCTGGTTGCACATGTAACATGCTGGTAGAAATTAGGTAAAACGGATTTAAGTTTGCCTGCATTATACAGCTCGTTGAGTGCGGTCTTAGTGCCAGGATCGGTTTGTGGTGGTAAATAGACAGCTACGAAAAATATAGATGAAAACTCTCTTGGTTGATAGTGGGTCTACAGTTTATCATGAGATACTCTACCTCAGGCGAGCAAAACCACGAGACTTCTTTAATATTAGACATCGCGCACCAGCTGTTATTGACAAATAGACACACACCCCTCCGCCCCTCGTCTTACCAGACGTAGCCGCTCTGTCCTGCTGATGCACGGAAAACCCAGCCAGCTCTATATTATCCGTGTCGTCGTTCAGCCACGACTCGGTGAAACATAAGATATTACAGTTTTTAATGTCCCGTTGGTAGGATAGTCTCGAATGGAGATCATCCAGTTTATTCTCCAGTGATTGCACGTTGGCCAATAGAACGGATTGTAGAGCCGGGTTACCCACTCGCCGACAAATTCTCACAAGGCACCCCGATCTCCGCCACCTGTATTTCCATCTTTTCTTCACGCGAATGACGGGGATTTGGGCCTGGTCTCAGAGAAACAGTATATCCTTCGCGTCAGACTCATTAAATAAAAAATCTTCGTCCAGTTCGAGGTGAGTAATCGCTGTTCTGATATCCAGAAGCTATTTTAGGTCATAAGAGACGGTAGCAGTAACTTTATGTACAAAATAAGTTACAAACAATGCAAAAAAACACACAAAATAGCAGAGTTGGTTAGGAGCCCGGAAAACGGCAGACATCTCTTCCTGTGCCATTACAGGTACACATCCGGACCCTCTGGATCCCTTTACAGTGGTGTCTGTCTGTGACTGGGACTGGGACGGTGTCTGGGACTGGGACGGTGTCTGGGACTGGGACGGTGTCTGGGACTGGGACGGTGTCTGGGACTGGGACGGTGTCTGGGACTGGGACGGTGTCTGTGTCTGGGACGGTGTCTGTGTCTGGGACGGTGTCTGGGACTGGGACGGTGTCTGGGACTGGGACGGTGTCTGGGACTGGGACGGTGTCTGGGACTGGGATGGTGTCTGTGTCTGGGACGGTGTCTGGGACTGTGTCTGGGACGGTGTCTGAGACTGGGACGGTGTCTGGGACTGGAACGGTGTCTGGGGCTGTGCCTGGGACTGTGTCTGGGACTGGGACTGTGTCTGGGACTGGGACGGTGTCTGGGACTGGGACGGTGTCTGGGACTGGGACGGTGTCTGGGACTGGGACGGTGTCTGGGACTGGGACGGTGTCTGGGACTGGGACGGTGTCTGGGACTGGGACTGTGTCTGGGACTGGGACGGTGTCTGGGACTGGGACGGTGTCTGTGTCTGGGACGGTGTCTGGGACTGGGACGGTGTCTGGGACTGGGACGGTGTCTGGGACTGGGACGGTGTCTGGGACTGGGATGGTGTCTGTGTCTGGGACGGTGTCTGGGACTGTGTCTGGGACGGTGTCTGAGACTGGGACGGTGTCTGGGACTGGAACGGTGTCTGGGGCTGTGCCTGGGACTGTGTCTGGGACTGGGACTGTGTCTGGGACTGGGACTGTGTCTGGGACTGGGACTGTGTCTGGGACTGGGACGGTGTCTGGGACTGTGTCTTGGACGGTGTCTGGGACTGTGTCTGTGACTGTGTCTGGGACTCAAATCAAATCAAATGTTATTTGTCACATGCTGTCTGTGACTGTGTCTGGGGACAGGGACTGTGTCTGGGACTGTGTCTGGGGACAGGGACTGTGCCTGGGACTGTGTCTGGGGACAGGGACTGTGTCTGGGACTGGGAATGTGTCTGGGACTGGGACTGTGTCTTGGACTGGGACTCTGTCTGGGGACTGGGACTGTGTCTTGGACTGGGACTCTGTCTGGGGACTGGGACTGTGTCTTCAACTGTGTCTTGAACTGGGACTGGGACTGTGTCTGGGGACAGGGACTGTGTCTGGGACTGGGACTCTGTCTGGGGACAGGGACTGTGTCTTGGACTGGGACTCTGTCTGGGACTGGGACTGTGTCTTGGACTGGGACTCTGTCTGGGGACTGGGACTGTGTCTTGGACGGTGTCTGGGACTGTGTCTTGGACGGTGTCTGGGACTGTGTCTTGGACGGTGTCTGGGACTGTGTCTGTGACTGTGTCTGGGACTCAAATCAAATCAAATGTTATTTGTCACATGCTGTCTGTGACTGTGTCTGGGGACAGGGACTGTGTCTGGGACTGTGTCTGGGGACAGGGACTGTGCCTGGGACTGTGTCTGGGGACAGGGACTGTGCCTGGGACTGTGTCTGGGGACAGGGACTGTGTCTGGGACTGGGAATGTGTCTGGGACTGGGACTGTGTCTTGGACTGGGACTCTGTCTGGGGACTGGGACTGTGTCTTGGACTGGGACTCTGTCTGGGGACTGGGACTGTGTCTTGGACTGGGACTCTGTCTGGGGACTGGGACTGTGTCTTGAACTGTGTCTTGAACTGGGACTGGGACTGTGTCTGGGGAAAAAGGACTTGAAAGGAAGGAGGAGGAAGGGGGGAGGAGATTGAGTTACTTGGGCCTTTCTCCCCCCCCCTTTCCCCCTCTCCTCTCTCTTCCTCCCTCTGTCCCCCTCTCCCATCTCTCCCCCTCTCCTCTCACTTCCTCCCTCTGTCCCCCTCTCCCATCTCTCCCCCTCTCCTCTCTCTTCCTCCCTCCCCCCCATCTCTCCCCCTCCTCTCTCTTCCTCCCTCTGTCCCCCTCTCCCATCTCTCCCCCTCTCCTCTCTCTTCCTCCCTCCCCCCCATCTCCCCCCCTCCTCTCTCTTCCTCCCTCTGTCCCCCTCTCCCATCTCTCCCCCTCTCCTCTCTCTTCCTCCCTCTGTCCCCCTCTCCCATCTCTCCCCCTCTCCTCTCTCTTCCTCCCTCCCCCCCATCTCCCCCCCTCCTCTCTCTTCCTCCCTCTGTCCCCCTCTCCCATCTCTCCCCCTCTCCTCTCTCTTCCTCCCTCTGTCCCCCTCTCCCATCTCTCCCCCTCTCCTCTCTCTTCCTCCCTCCCCCCCATCTCTCCCCCTCCTCTCTCTTCCTCCCTCTGTCCCCCTCTCCCATCTCTCCCCCTCTCCTCTCTCTTCCTCCCTCTGTCCCCCTCTCCCATCTCTCCCCCTCTCCTCTCACTTCCTCCCTCTGTCCCCCTCTCCCATCTCTCCCCCTCTCCTCTCTCTTCCTCCCTCCCCCCCATCTCTCCCCCTCCTCTCTCTTCCTCCCTCCCCCCCATCTCCCCCTCTCCTCTCTCTTCCTCCCTCTGTCCCCCTCTCCCATCTCTCCCCCTCTCCTCTCACTTCCTCCCTCTGTCCCCCTCTCCCATCTCTCCCCCTCTCCTCTCTCTTCCTCCCTCCCCCCCATCTCTCCCCCTCCTCTCTCTTCCTCCCTCTGTCCCCCTCTCCCATCTCTCCCCCTCTCCTCTCTCTTCCTCCCTCCCCCCATCTCTCCCCCTCCTCTCTCTTCCTCCTTCTCCCCCCCTCTCCCATCTCTCCCCCTCTCCTCTCTCCTCCTCCTTCTGTCCCCCTCTCCCATCTCTCCCCCTCCTCTCTCTTCCTCCCATCACTCCCCCTCTCCACCTCCCTCCACCCCTTCACCCCCCCGTTTAGGATAGCTGTTACCATAGGCATCATTATCCCACGCCCACGAGCCAATAAGGGTAGGGACCTCATTCATATTGCAACACTGACCTTGTCAGAAAAGTTTTCCAAGGTTACTCACCGTACAAATAGAATCACAGAACATTGACTTGAATGTGGATTGCTGTTCTATGAATTCAATTTCTATGGCGAAAACACACCCTTGCAGAAAACTGGCAGAGCATTCAATGTATATGCTCAGACGTGACATTTTAAAAAGGTTAGAAGTTACATTTATTTCTGAAGTAACAGTAATTCACCTCAGTGGCTGTCAGGCTACTGTAAGGTCATGTGTTGTGTTGTTGGAAGTAGAACTACTGTCCAGGGTTGTGCTGCCTCAAGCGCCTTACATTTTCAGACATTCATTGGAGAAATAGGGTTTTTTACAGCTCCACGTCTAGTGCTTGCAGAGCAGTTTTAAATGTCTGATTTTATTGGTGGGGACGGGTCTTTGAGTTTCAAGGTTTATGAGGGGATACTCTCATGCTGTCTGACACAATGTTGAACACTTACGCTAAATGTTTTTGCTAAGTAGTTGGTAATCACTGCAGTATTAATTAGCGAAGAAAGCAGTATGTTTTTTCCATTTAAATATGGTGTTGGGTTGGGGCTGATGATGGACAGCATAGCACACACACACACACACACACACACACACATAACACACACACATAACACACACACGTAACACAAACACACACACACACACACACACACACACATAACACACACACACACACACACATCCCTCTCTCTCTCTCTAACACACACAGCCCTGCATTAGATGAAGGAGCAGCAGACCTCGCAGAAGGATTAAATCCCTCTTGTTGGCGAATGATTGATGGGGAAGCACAATCAACCATAATTAACAGGAGAAAAACAAAGCAACAACACAGTGTGTGTATATATGTGTTTGTATATGTGTGTGTGTGTGTGTGTGTGTGTGTGTGTAGCTGGTGGTCTAGGATCGATGCACCTCATTACACATGTGCATCCCAGATTAGCTGAAATCAGTTGGGCCCAGTCATGTGACCGTACTAGCCACCGGGTACATGATTCATCATTGGCCAGAAAGTGTTGTAATGTCCGAAGAGAATCAACGGTTAATAATAATAAGCCATTTAGCAGACGCTTTTTTTCCAAAGCGACTTACAGTCATGTGTGCATATATTTTTTGTGTATGCGTGGTCCTGGGGATCGAACCCACTACCTTGGCGTTACAAGCGCCGTGCTCTACCAGCTGAGCTACAGAGGACCACGGTTACAGTTTTTGCCTATTGCTTACACACTTTTTGCAGAATTTGGCTCATTATGTCACAACTCAACACACAAGCCAATCAGACATAGTACTTGGAGATTAACAACTCACATATACAGTGGGGAAAAAAAGTATTTAGTCAGCCACCAATTGTGCAAGTTCTCCCACTTAAAAAGATGAGAGAGGCCTGTAATTGTCATCATATGTACACGTCAACTATGACAGACAAATTGAGAAAAGAAAAAATCCAGAAAATCACATTGTAGGATTTTTTATGAATCTATTTGCAAATTATGGTGGAAAATAAGTATTTGGTCACCTACAAACAAGCAAGATTTCTGGCTCTCACAGACCTGTAACTTCTTCTTTAAGAGGTTCCTCTGTCCTGCACTCGTTACCTGTATTAATGGCACCTGTTTGAACTTGTTATCAGTATAAAAGTCACCTGTCCACAACCTCAAACAGTCACACTCCAAACTCCACTATGGCCAAGACCAAAGAGCTGTCAAAGGACACCAGAAACAAAAGTGTAGACCTGCACCAGGCTGGGAAGACTGAATATGCAATAGGTAAGCAGCTTGGTTTGAAGAAATCAACTGTGGGAGCAATTATTAGGAAATGGAAGACATACAAGACCACTGATAATCTCCCTCGATCTGGGGCTCCACGCAAGATCTCACCCCGTGGGGTCAAAATGATCACAAGAACGGTGAGCAAAAATCCCAGAACCACACGGGGGGACCTAGTGAATGACCTGCAGAGAGCTGGGACCAAAGTAACAAAGCCTACCATCAGTAACACACTATGCCGCCAGGGACTCAAATCCTGCAGTGCCAGACGTGTCCCCCTGCTTAAGCCAGTACATGTCCAGGCCCGTCTGAAGTTTGCTAGAGTGCATTTGGATGATCCAGAAGAGGATTGGGAAAATGTCATATGGTCAGATGAAACCAAAATATAACTTTTTGGTAAAAACTCAAATTGTCGTGTTTGGAGGACAAAGAATGCTGAGTTGAATCCAAAGAACACCATACCTACTGTGAAGCATGGGGGTGGAAACATCATGCTTTGGGGCTGTTTTTCTGCAAAGGGACCAGGACGACTGATCCGTGTAAAGGAAAGAATGAATGGGGCCATGTATCGTGAGATTTTGAGTGAAAACCTCCTTCCATCAGCAAGGGCATTGATGATGAAACGTGGCTGGGTCTTTCAGCATGACAATGATCCCAAACACACTGCCCGGGCAATGAAGGAGTCGCTTCGTAAGAAGCATTTCAAGGTCCTGGAGTGGCCTAGCCAGTCTCCAGATCTCAACCCCATAGAAAATCTTTGGAGGGAGTTGAAAGTCCGTGTTGCCCAGCGACAGCCCCAAAACATCACTGCTCTAGAGGAGATCTGCATGGAGGAATGGGCCAAAATACCAGCAACAGTGTGTGAAAACCTTGTGAAGACTTACAGAAAATGTTTGACCTGTGTCATTGCCAACAAAGGGTATATAACAAAGTATTGAGAAACTTTTGTTATTGACCAAATACTTATTTTCCACCATAATTTGCAAATAAATTCATAAAAAATCCTACAATGTGATTTTCTGGAATTTCTTTTCTCATTTTGTCTGTCATAGTTGACGTGTACCTATGATGAAAATTACAGGCCTCTCTCATCTTTTTAAGTGGGAGAACTTGCACAATTGGTGGCTGACTAAATACTTTTTTTCCCCACTGTATGCCAAAATGAAACACTGCAATCAAAACTTAACACTCCTTTCTAAAAATGAATTTCTTGCAACAAAACCATACACACAAGCAACATTTGAATTACTCTTTCATATCACCAGCAACACACTGATGGGCTTTATATAAAACACTGCAGTCTTTGTGTTTCTATTTTTATTGTCATTTTATTGTCATTGTTTTCTGTAAAACTCAAAAGTATAATTTCTGCAGTAATCAAACAGTATTTACAAAAAAGTTTTTACAAAAAAACAAACATTCTTACAGAAATTCTTAACATCAAATTTAGCAACAAAACAAAAGTTAAAAAAAAAACAATTACTGGATAAATTGCTATTGGGGAAAAAAACATATACTTGTTTTGTGTGTGTGTGTGTGTGTGTGTGTGCGTGTGTGTGGTGGGGGGCGGGGGGGGGGGCTTATGGATCACGCCTTCTGTTCGGATCTGGCCACAAGACCTCGTCAACATCACAGGCGATGTCCCCGTGGGCTAAGCATCGGGGAAAATATCGCCTTGTGTGCCGAATCCACCCTTGGATTGATCCCACCTCAATGTCTCCACATGCCTCTTCCATTGCTTGCAGAAGAGTCATGCGGGCATGTGGTTGCCGATCATATACTTTCCACCGCCACGCTGAAAATAATTCCTCGATTGCATTTAGAAAGGGGCTGTAAGGGGGCAGGTATAAAACTGTGAAATGATTATGGTTGTTGAACCAATCTCGGACCAGAGCAGCCCGGTCGAAACTAACATTATCCCAGATGACAACAAACCTGGGCTGCTGTGGTCTGTCCTGCACAACTGCATGTAGTGCATCTAGAAATGCAATGATCTGTCCTGTATTTTAGGGACCTAGAGTGGCATGATGATGCAGGACTCCTTGGACACTAATTGCAGCACACAAGGTGATATTTCCCCCACGCTGCCCAGGGACATTTACAACAGCCCTTTGTCCAACTACGTTACGGCCCCGACGCCTGGTTTTAGCCAGATTGAAGCCTGCCTCTTCCACGTAGATGAACTCATGCGGCAGTTCGGCGGCATCAAACTCCAGAACTGTCTGTAACAGAAAATATTGAATAGTGTTACTGAAAACACATACAGTAACTACAATGTCTATATTTTCACACAAGTAGGGGCTGGGTTGGATGAGTATAGACAAAAACTACAAGCTACAGGCAGGGCAGGTGGCAGCATAAACCCTCATTCCCACATCACAATATATAGTATGTAAAGTAAAGTGACACATACCTGCACATAATCATGGCGCAGATCCTTGACCCTGACACTGTTCCTCTCAAATGGCACCCTGTACAGCTGCTTCATTCTGAAGTTATGTTTCTGTAGGATGCGACTTAGTGTAGAAATGCTGTCCCTGTTGATATTGTTGAATTCATTTCCATTTGCAATTATGCGTTGTTGCAACTCACGAAGTCGGATTGCATTATTTTCTCGCACCATTTCAATGATGGCAAGCTCTTGTTGTTGAGTGAAGAGCCGTTCCCTTCCACCTTGAGGAGGTCGTCCAACCATTCTGTAGAAAATGCCACCACAAGATGTCATTGGTTGGGTTATTTTTCACATACTGTACTTTCAAACTGTACACAGTACTGCAACATCACAATGGTATTCCTTTACATATACAGTACTTCACAGCACTACCCATTTTTGTATAGTATAGTTAGTACAGTAATACTGTAATATGATACATAATCATGTGACACATACAGTAGGTACAGTCTGGAGTAGAAACTTGAAGATATACCTGTTCTCCAGTCGGAATGTCCTTATTATCGATGCTACTGTGTAGCGACTGAGGTCAGGGTGGACTCTTTAACCCAGCCTCCCTCATGGACAGGCCATGATTTATCACATGGTCCACCAGAGTAGCCCTGATGTCATCTGATATACGTCTCCGCACTGGTCCTCGTCCTCTTCCACGTCCTCTTCCTCGTCCGACTCCTCTCTCTCTTTGTCCTCCTCTTACTCTGACTCTCATTGCCTCCATGCTTGCAAAGTTCTAAAAATGGCTTACCTGAGGCCTATTTGTAGTGCTAAGGCTCAGACTGATTGGTGTTCTGTTTTCTGTGCAAGTGTTTTCAGGTGTGTATGTAAGTGCATACAATTGCCAGATGAGTTTTGCATTTTGAACAGAGTGTTTTCCCAATGATAACAGGTGATTTCGCTTTTGAACAAAGTGTCTAATGTAAGAAAACGTGTGTAGTGTTTCGCAATAAGTGTGTTACAGAATTGCAAACAAAGTGCAAAGTTGACATTGTGTTTAAGCTATGGTTACACTGTGTTTAAGGTATGCTACAAGAAGTTTAGGTATTGAGGCTTTGGTCTAAGCATTCGGTTTTAGTGTGTAAGCAATGGGCAAAAACTGTAAGAAACGTATCGAGAAGTCGGAGCCTGAACAGTCCTACTAACTAGAGGATGGAGCGTCGTACCCAAAAAATATTCTGTGAACTAACACTGGCAATTTACTTTCCCCCTCACTAGCTCTGACTGTGGATAGCTACTTGATTGAGGAAAAATGTACTTACTATGACATGTGGTTGTCCCACCTAGCTATCTGAAGATGAATGAACTAACTGTAAGTGGCTCTGGATAAGAGCGTGTGCTAGATGACTAACATGTCAAATGTACCTTTACATTTTAGTCATTTAGTAGACGCTCTTATCCAGAGCCACTTACATGAGCAATTAGGGTTAAGTGCCTTGCTTAAGGGCACATCGACAGATTTTTTTCACCTAGTCGGCTCGGGGATTAGAACCAGCGACCTTTCGGTTACCGGCACAACGCTCTTAACCCACTAAGCTACCTGCCGCCCCCCAAATGTAATACGATGACAATGATGTAGGCTGTGTAGCAGATAGCGGTTATGGTATGAAGGTTTGGCTTGGTTTCCGCCTGGTCACAGACAAGCTGTTGTGTGTTGTGCACTGAAGTCCACAGGTGAAGGGAGAAGGTGAGAGGAGGAGAGCGCGTAGATGCGAGGAGGAATTACACAACGATCAAAGTTATGATTTATAGTACGTGGCCGCTACGGAAGTGAACTGTGTGTGCGGGTGACCAGGGGTGTATTCATTCCACCCGATTCTGTTCGCCAAACGTTTCTTAAGACGGAAACGTGGAGGGACCTACCTAAATTTGTCAAATAGAAGCTCTCGTTTTAGCTGCAAAATGTAACGTTTTGCAACAATTTGGACACTGTCTGTCACCTTGATTACTCCAATTTGTCTCTCGACCTGTGCACCTACATTATAAACTTTCGTTTGTAGGCAAGGTTGGGTAGAATATAGGGCACATTCAAGTATCATGTAGTTGCCTTAACCTATTGATGTTACATTGAACCTCTGACCCCCAACCCCCTCCACTCCTGGTTTAGGCCTTTTCTGTCTTCCTGTTTTAGGCCTTCTCTCTTCCTGGTTTAGGCCTTCTCTCTTCCTGTTTTAGGCTTTCTCTCTTCCTGGTTTAGGCCTTTTCTCTTCCTGGTTTAGGCCTTCTCTCTTCCTGGTTTAGGCCTTTTCTCTTCCTGGTTTAGGCCTTCTCTCTTTCTGGTTTAGGCCTTCTCTCTTCCTGGTTTAGGCCTTCTCTCTTCCTGGTTTAGGCCTTCTCTCTTCCTGGTTTAGGACTTCTCTCTTCCTGGTTTAGGCCTTCTCTCTTCCTGGTTTAGGCCTTCTCTCTTCCTGGTTTAGGCCTTTTCTCTTCCTGGTTTAGGCCTTCTCTCTTCCTGGTTTAGGCCTTCTCTCTTCCTGGTTTAGGCCTTTTCTGTCTTCCTGTTTTAGGCCTTCTCTCTTCCTGGTTTAGGCCTTTCTCTTCCTGTTTTAGGCTTTCTCTCTTCCTGGTTTAGGCCTTTTCTCTTCCTGGTTTAGGCCTTCTCTCTTCCTGTTTTAGGCCTCTCTTCCTGTTTTAGGCTTTCTCTCTTTCTGGTTTAGGCCTTCTCTCTTCCTGGTTTAGGTCTTCTCTCTTCCTGGTTTAGGCCTTCTCTCTTCCTGGTTTAGGCCTTCTCTCTTCCTGGTTTAGGCCTTCTCTCTTCCTGGTTTAGGCCTTCTCTCTTCCTGGTTTAGGCCTTCTCTCTTCCTGGTTTAGGCCTTTTCTCTTCCTGGTTTAGGCCTTCTCTCTTCCTGGTTTAGGCCTTCTCTCTTCCTGGTTTAGGCCTTTTCTCTTCCTGGTTTAGGCATTTTCTCTTCCTGGTTTAGGCCTTCTCTCTTCCTGGTTTAGGCCTTCTCTCTTCCTGGTTTAGGCCTTCTCTCTCTTCCTGGTTTAGGCCTTTTCTCTTCCTGGTTTAGGCCTTCTCTCTTCCTGGTTTAGGCCTTCTCTCTTCCTGTTTTAGGCCTTCTCTCTTCCTGTTTTAGGCTTTCTCTCTTTCTGGTTTAGGCCTTCTCTCTTCCTGGTTTAGGCCTTCTCTCTTCCTGGTTTAGGCCTTCTCTCTTCCTGGTTTAGGCCTTCTCTCTTCCTGTTTTAGGCCTCTCTTCCTGTTTTAGGCTTTCTCTCTTTCTGGTTTAGGCCTTCTCTCTTCCTGGTTTAGGCCTTCTCACTCTCTCTCTTTCTCCAACTGCTATGTTTTGTTTTATAAAGGCCTCTTGTGCAAACGTCCCCCATACCTGACTTCATTGTTAAATTACAGACATACGAGTCACCAGACCCCATCACAGGGATGTCTAACTCTGGAGATCCCTTCGGTCTCCACCGAGCTGGGAAGATCTGTGTTTACTTTCTTGCACCTTGTGGCGTGATCTCCAGAACTTTCTAAAGTGGATGTTTTGGTGCCGCTAGGGCAGTTCAGATGGCTGGTTGATATACTTTATTTTACTGAGGAATGTGATTGTTTTTCATGATCGTCTTGTTGTCTTAAATTGCTTGTAAATATTATGTTTTTATTGCGTTGGAATTGTAAATCATGTGAATTTCTATGATTGTGTGCAGGGCTCCCTTGTAAAAATAGACCTTGGTCTCAATGGGATTTCTTCCCTGTTTAAATACATTTAGATAAATACAATAATACATTCTTCACCTTTCCACATCGTTTCCTCCCCTCTTTCCTTCTTTGTCTCTCCTCCTCTTCCCTGTCTTCTGCTTGGTGATGCTATGGGGCTAGCTACTGTCTCTCCTCCTCTTCCCTGTCTTCTGCTTGGTGATGCTATGGGGCTAGCTACTATCTCTCCTCCTCTTCCCTGTCTTCTGCTTGGTGATGCTATGGGGCTAGCTACTGTCTCTCCTCCTCTTCCCTGTCTTCTGCTTGGTGATGCTATGGGGCTAGCTACTGTCTCTCCTCCTCTTCCCTGTCTTCTGCTTGGTGATGCTACGGGGCTAGCTACTGTCTCTCCTCCTCTTCCCTGTCTTCTGCTTGGTGATGCTACGGGGCTAGCTACTGTCTCTCCTCCTCTTCCCTGTCTTCTGCTTGGTGATGCTATGGGGCTAGCTACTGTCTCTCCTCCTCTTCCCTGTCTTCTGCTTGGTGATGCTATGGGGCTAGCTACTGTCTCTCCTCCTCTTCCCTGTCTTCTGCTTGGTGATGCTATGGGACTAGCTAGTGTCCCTAAGTGACAGCCCTTCCCTAATCCTCAAAGCCTGGGCTGCAGCAGCAGCATCGATTCTTTCTCTCTCTTCCTTCCTCCTCTGTCTCTCTCTTCCTCCTCCTCTTTCAACACCAAGGAATAAATACTCTAACGAGCCAAATTAAGCCCTGGATTAACGCTGACAGGGCGGGGCTTAACGAGCTAAAGAGCCTAAATTGTGCCCCGCCTTGTTTCTAAAGCTCAGCATGTCAGAGAAGCCAACAGCCAGGGAGACATGGCGCCTGCGTCCCAAATAGCACCCTATTCCTTTAATAGTGCACTACTTTTGACCAGGGGCCCATAGGGTGTACCAGACAGGGAAGTCTGGGGCCATATGGGATACATACATAAGGGGAACTTTCAAATTGTTTCCAAAATGCCGCCCTAATGTCAAAGATAAGGCTGATGGATCAATGGACTGGATACTGTAAGAGAGCTAAACGGGGTGGCCCTGCAGGTCAAACTTGAGGCTCAACCCCTAAACTAAGCAGTTGGGATTCTGTAGCGGACATCTGTAGTCCCGTGTAGCTCATTTGGTAGGGCATGGCGTTTTGCAACGCCAGGGTTGTGGGTTCGTTTCCCACGGGGGACCAGTATAGACTTGCTAAATGTAAAATCTGCTGTTTTCCTCTTGACTGATTAGATGAAGTCACTGTAGCAGACTGATGTTCTCCTCTTCACTGATTAGATGAAGTCACTGTAGCAGACTGATGTTCTCCTCTTCACTGATTAGATGAAGTCACTGTAGCAGACTGATGTTCTCCTCTTCACTGATTAGATGAAGTCACTGTAGCAGACTGATGTTCTCCTCTTCACTGATTAGATGAAGTCACTGTAGCAGACTGATGTTCTCCTCTTCACTGATTAGATGAAGTCACTGTAGCAGACTGATGTTCTCCTCTTCACTGATTAGATGAAGTCACTGTAGCAGACTGATGTTCTCCTCTTCACTGATTAGATGAAGTCACTGTAGCAGACTGATGTTCTCCTCTTCACTGATTAGATGAAGTCACTGTAGCAGACTGATGTTCTCCTCTTCACTGATTAGATGAAGTCACTGTAGCAGACTGATGTTCTCCTCTTCACTGATTAGATGAAGTCACTGTAGCAGACTGATGTTCTCCTCTTCACTGATTAGATGAAGTCACTGTAGCAGACTGATGTTCTCCTCTTCACTGATTAGATGAAGTCACTGTAGCAGACTGATGTTCTCCTCTTCACTGATTAGATGAAGTCACTGTAGCAGACTGATGTTCTCCTCTTCACTGATTAGATGAAGTCACTGTAGCAGACTGATGTTCTCCTCTTCACTGATTAGATGAAGTCACTGTAGCAGACTGATGTTCTCCTCTTGACTGATTAGATTAAGTCACTGTAGCAGACTGATGTTCTCTTCACTGATTAGATGAAGTCACTGTAGCAGACTGATGTTCTCCTCTTCACTGATTAGATGAAGTCACTGTAGCAGACTGATGTTCTCCTCTTCACTGATTAGATGAAGTCACTGTAGCAGACTGATGTTCTCCTCTTGACTGATTAGATGAAGTCACTGTAGCAGACTGATGTTCTCCTCTTGACTGATTAGATGAAGTCACTGTAGCAGACTGATGTTCTCCTCTTGACTGATTAGATGAAGTCACTGTAGCAGACTGATGTTCTCCTCTTGACTGATGAGATGAAGTCACTGTAGCAGACTGATGTTCTCCTCTTCACTGATTAGATGAAGTCACTGTAGCAGACTGATGTTCTCCTCTTGACTGATTAGATGAAGTCACTGTAGCAGACTGATGTTTTCCTCTTCACTGATTAGATGAAGTCACTGTAGCAGACTGATGTTCTCTTCACTGATTAGATGAAGTCACTGTAGCAGACTGATGTTCTCCTCTTGACTGATTAGATGAAGTCACTGTAGCAGACTGATGTTCTCCTCTTGACTGATTAGATGAAGTCACTGTAGCAGACTGATGTTCTCCTCTTGACTGATTAGATGAAGTCACTGTAGCAGACTGATGTTCTCCTCTTGACTGATGAGATGAAGTCACTGTAGCAGACTGATGTTCTCCTCTTCACTGATTAGATGAAGTCACTGTAGCAGACTGATGTTCTCCTCTTCACTGATTAGATGAAGTCACTGTAGCAGACTGATGTTCTCCTCTTCACTGATTAGATGAAGTCACTGTAGCAGACTGATGTTCTCCTCTTGACTGATTAGATGAAGTCACTGTAGCAGACTGATGTTCTCCTCTTGACTGATGAGATGAAGTCACTGTAGCAGACTGATGTTCTCCTCTTGACTGATGAGATGAAGTCACTGTAGCAGACTGATGTTCTCCTCTTCACTGATTAGATGAAGTCACTGTAGCAGACTGATGTTCTCTTCACTGATTAGATGAAGTCACTGTAGCAGACTAATGTTCTCCTCTTCACTGATTAGATGAAGTCACTGTAGCAGACTGATGTTCTCCTCTTCACTGATTAGATGAAATCAGGGACTGCATCCCAAATGGCACCCTATTCCCTATATAGTGCACTACTTTAGACCAGAGAATGGCACCCTATTCCCTATATAGTGCACTACTTTTGACCAGGGCCCATAGGTACACAGGAACTTACTGTACATCTGCCTTCTGGCTGGAAACGGCATAAGAGATGTTTCGAAACTACTTCCTGCGAATAAATAATCCGCCTCTACCCTCCGTTCTATTGGCCAACGTACAATCACTGGAGAACAAACTGGACGAGCTCCGTTCAAGACTATCCTATCAACGTGATCTGAAGAACTGCAATATCCTGTGTTTCTCGAAGTCGTGGCTGAACAAGGAAATGGATAATATACAGTACCAGTCAAAAGTTTGGACACACCTACTCATTCAAGGGTTTTTCTTTATTTTTACAATTATTACATTGTAGAATAATAGTGAAGACATCAAAACTATGAAATAACACATATGGAATCATGTAGTAACCAAATAAGTGTTAAATATTTTATGTTTGAGATTCTTCAAATAGCCTTGATGACAGCTTTGCACATTCTTGGCATACTCTCAACCAGCTTCACCTGGAATGCTTTTCCAACAGTCTTGAAGGAGTGCCCACATATGCTGAGCACTTGTTGGCTGCTTTTCCTTCACTCTGCCGTCCGACTCATCCTAAACCATCTCAATTGGGTTGAGGTCGGGGGATTGTGGAGCCAGTTCATCTGATGCAGCACTCCATCACTCTCCTTCTTGGTAAAATAGCCCTTACACAGCCTGGAGGTGTGTTGAGTCATTGTCCTGTTGCAAAGCACCCCCACACCATAACACTTCCTCCTCCATGCTTTATGGTGGGAACAACAAATGCGGCGATCATCCGTTCACCCACACTGCGTCTCACAAAGACACAGCGGTTTGAACCCAAAATCTCAAATTTGGACTCCAGACCAAAGGACACATTTCCAACAGTCTAATGTCCATTGCTCGTGTTTCTTGGCCCAAGCAAGTCTCTTCTTCTTATTGGTGTCCTTTAGTAGTGGTTTCTTTGCAGCAATTCGACCATGAAGGCCTGATTCACACAGAACCCTCTGAACAGTTGATGTTGAGATGTGTATGTTACTTGAACTCTGGGCTGCAATTTCTGAGGCTGGTAACTCTAATGAACTTATCCTCTGCAGCAGAGGTAACTCTGGGTCTTCCATTCCTGTGGCGGTCCTCATGAGAGCCAATTTCATCATAGCACTGGTACTGTACATCTTAGCTGGTTTTACTATGCATTGGCAGGATCGAACGGCAGCCTCGGGTAAGCTGAAAGGGGGAGGCGTGTATCTCTTTAAGTTCGCAATCCTTAATATTAAGAAAGTCTCGAGGTTCTGCTCGCTTGAGGTACCCCATGATAAGCTGTAGACCACACTATTTACCAAAAGAGTTTTCATCTACATTTTTCGTAGCTGTCTATTTACCACCACAAACCGATGCTGGCACTAAGACCGCACTCAACGAGCTGTATAGGGCCATATGCGAACAAGAAAATGCTAATCGAAAGGCGGCGCTCCTAGTGGCCGGTGATTTGAATGCATGGAAACTGAAATCCGTTTTACCTGTGCAACTAGAAGAGACAAAACTCTAGATCACCTTTACTCCACACACAGAAACACATGCAAAGCTCTCCCTCACCCACCATTTGGAAAATCTGACCATAACTCTATCCTCCTGATTCCTGCTTACGAGCACAAACTCAAACAGGAACAGGAAGTACCAGTGATGCGGTCAAAACGTAAGTGGTCCGATGAAGCTACGCTACAGGACTGTTTCGCTAGCGCAGACTGGAATATGTTCCGGCATTGAGGAGTTCACCACATCAGTCACCGGCTTCATTAATAAGTGCATCGATGATGTCGTCCCCACAGTGACCGTACGTACATATCCCAACCAGAAGCCATGGATTACAGGCAACATCCTCACTTAGCTAAATGCGGGACACTAATCTGGACACTTAAAATAAATTCCGTTACGACTTCTGACGAGCCATCAACCAGGCAAAGCGTCAATACAGGCATAAAATCGAATCCTACCACTCTGGCTCGGCCGCTCGTCGGATGTGGCAGGGCTTGCAAACTATCACGGATTACAAAGGGAAACCCAGCTGCGAATTGCCCTGTGACACGAGCCTACCAGACAAGCTAAATGTCTCTATGCTCACTTCGAGGCAAGCAACACTGAACCATGCATGAGAGCACCAGCTGTTCTGGACGATTGTGTGATCACGCTCTCTGTAACCGATGTGAGTAAGACCTTTAAACAGGTCAACATTCTCAAGGCCGCAGGGCCAGACGGATTACCAGGACGTGTACTGAGAGCATGCGCTGACCACCTGGCAAGTTTCTTCACTGACATTTCCAACCTCTCCCTGACCCAGTCTGTAATACCTACATGTTTGAAGCAGACCATCATAGTCCTCTTCCCCGTAAGGAGTGCTGAAAATATTTGGCATGGGCCCTCAAAAAGTTATACAGCTGTACCATTGAGAACATCTTGACTGGCTGCATTACCGCTTGGTATGGCAACTGCTTGGCATCCGACCGCAAGGCGCTACAGAGGGTAGTGTGTACGGCCCAGTACTGGACCTCTATACCAGGCGGTGTCTGAGAAAGGCCCTAAAAATTGTCAAAGACTCCAGCCACCCTAGTCGTAGACTGTTCTCTCTGCTACCTCACGGTAAACAGTACCGATGCACCAAGTCTGGAACCAACAGGAAGGACCCTGAACAGCTTCTACCCCCAAGCCAGAAGACTGCTAAATAGTTAGTTAAATAGTTAACCAAATAGCTACCCGGACTATCTTCATTGACCCGTTTTTCCACTTACTTTTTTGACTCATCACATACGCTGCTGCTACTGATGACTATCTGTCATTCTATTCTTAGTTACAGTATATGTACATATCTACCTGCACATGGACTCAGTACTGGTACGTCCTGTACATATCTACCTGCACATGGACTCAGTACTGGTACGTCCTGTACATAGCCAAGTTATCGTTACTCATCGTGTATCTATTATAACTTTTATTATTACGTGTTTTACTTTTTAAATATTTCTCTATTGTCTTTCTCTCTGCGTTGTTTTGGAACGGGCCTGTAAGTAAACATTACACTGTTAGTTTTTTACACCTGTTGTTTTACGAAGCACGTGACAAATAACATTTGATTTTATTTTATTTGAAAAATGACCAAATCCAGGTCATACAGTAGCTCTCTAACATGTGCGTTAACTCAGATAGTACAGTCTGCATCCCAAATGGCAGATGCATCCCTGTTTCCTACATAGTGCACTGCTTTTGACCGCGGCCCATAGGGAATAGGGTACCATTTGGGATGCAACCAGTGAGTGTGTCATTTCATTAATATTCATGGGAACTGTGACTTTAAATAAATAAATAAACCCTGGACAGGGTAAGCCTTAAAATTGCAATCATCCCCAGTCCCAGACAGCATGCCTGTGATCAGTGCAGAGGAGGAGGATTTGAGTGTTGTGCGGCTGAGGGGGAAGGATTTGAGTGTTGTGCGGCTGAGGGGGGGGGGGATTTGAGTGTTGTGCGGCTGAGTGGGAAATATTTGAGTGTCACGTGGATGAGTCCTCTACCCTGAAAATTGCCTCCAGGCTCTTCAACTGACTTCCTCCTTGACCTGCCCTGAGCAGAGAACTGTTCTAGACTTACTGACTGGAGACACAACAGAGAACTGTTCTAGACTTACTGACTGGAGACACAACAGAGAACTGTTCTAGACTTACTGACTGGAGACACAACAGAGAACTGTTCTAGACTTACTGACTGGAGACACAACAGAGAACTGTTCTAGACTTACTGACTGGAGACACAACAGAGTTGTTGGAGGGGTGAGGGATGGAGGGAGGGAGAGAGAGAGAGAGAGAGAGAGAGAGAGAGAGAGAGAGAGAGAGAGGAGGGGGGGGGGGGGAGAGAGAGAGAGAGAGAGAGAGAGAGAGAGAGAGAGAGAGAGAGGTTGTCAGCTTTGGATAGAGGGATGGAGGAGGGATAGAGGGATGGAGGGATTGAGTTAAGGGATGAAGGATTAAGGGTGGGGTCAGCGATCTTCATCATCCTGAGGTTGTGTTGCTACTAGTGACCAGGCAGCTCCATGGAAACAGCAAGGTGTGGATTAGGGAAGTAAGGACGGCGGGATGGAAGGAGGGAGGGATGGAGTGTGGGGTTGGTCAACTTCCTTTTGCCAAGGGTGTCCTGAGGTCGTGTTGCTGCTAGCGACCAGCTCCATGGAGACAGCAAGGCAAGGCGTGGATTAGAGAAGTCGGTAGAGTGTGGCTGCAGCTTTCCAGCTTCATTTGCTGCTCCAGCTATTTACATTTTACATTTTAGTCATTTAGCAGACGCTCTTATCCAGAGCGACTTAAAGTTAGTGAATACATATTTTTTTATACTGGCCCCCCGTGGGAATCGAACCCACAACCCTGGCGTTGCAAACGCCATGCTCTATCAACATGAGCTACATCTCTGCCGGCCATTCCCTCCCCTACCCTGGACGACGCTGGGCCAATTGTGCGCCGCCCCATGGGTCTCCCGGTCGCGGCCGGCTGCGACAGAGCCTGGATTCGAACCAGGATCTCTAGTGGCACAGCTAGCACTGCGATGCAGTGCCTTAGACCACTGCAGTGCCGTAGCTCAGCTGGTAGAGCATGGCGCTTGTAACGCCAGGGTAGTGGGTTCGATCCCCGGGACCACCCCGTACA
>NW_028165415.1:0-17500 GCF_964263955.1 Coregonus lavaretus | reverse complement strand
ATTACCTACTAGTCCTGTTACGGAACCCAGAGCCCTGTGGCACTCCATTACCTGCTAGTCCTGTTACGGAACCCAGAGCCCCGTGGCACTCCATTACCTACTAGTCCTGTTACGGAACCCAGAGCCCCGTGGCACTCCATTACCTACTAGTCCTGTTACGGAACCCAGAGCCCCGTTGCACTCCATTACCTACTAGTCTTGTTACGGAACCCAAAGCCCTGTGGCACTCCATTACCTACAAGTCCTGTTACGGAACCCAGTGCCCCGTGGCACTCCATTACCTACTAGTCCTGTTACGGAGCCCAGAACCCCGTGGCACTCCATTACCTACTAGTCCTGTTACGGAACCCAGAGCCCCGTGGCACTCCATTACCTACTAGTCCTGTTACGGAATCCAGAGCCCTGTGTGTACTCCATTACCTACTAGTCCTGTTAAGGAACCCAGAGCCCCGTGGCACTCCATTACCTACTAGTCCTGTTACGGAACCCAGAGCCCCGTTGCACTCCATTACCTACTAGTCTTGTTACGGAACCCAGAGCCCCGTGGCACTCCATTACCTACTAGTCCTGTTACGGAACCCAGAGCCCTGTGGCACTCCATTACCTGCTAGTCCTGTTACGGAACCCAGAGCCCCGTGGCACTCCATTACCTACTAGTCCTGTTACGGAACCCAGAGCCCCTTGGCACTCCATTACCTACTAGTCCTGTTACGGAACCCTGAGCCCCGTGGCACTCCATTACCTACAAGTCCTGTTACGGAACCCAGTGCCCCGTGGCACTAAATTACCTACTAGTCCTGTTACGGAACCCAGAGCCCCATGGCATTCCATTACCTACTAGTCCTGTTACGGAACCCAGAGCCCCGTGGCACTCCATTGCCTACTAGTCCTGTTACGGAACCCAGTGCCCCGTGGCACTCCATTAACTACTAGTCCTGTTACGGAACCCAGAGCCCCGTGGCACTCCATTACCTACTAGTCCTGTTACGGAACCCAGAGCCCCGTGGCACTCCATTACCTACTAGTCCTGTTACGGAACCCATTAGACCAAGTACTGTAAGACTCTAGTGGATGAGTCTAGAGGCCTTAGGCCTGCTTAGTCCTTCTGTAACCTGACTAGCTGTGTGAATTAACGTGAGAGTTTGAGTGTGCGGACTATGTTGTATGTACATGCGCCCAGGGGGACAGCAAACTTACCGAGATCCAGGGTCAGCTCCGTCCTGTCTCTCATGGGTCAGCTCCGTCCTGACTCTCATGGGTCAGCTAGTCCAGCTCCGTCCTGACTCTCATGGGTCAGTTAGTCCAACTCCATCCTGACTCTCATGGGTCATGTAGTCCTGCTCCATCCTGACTCTCATGGGTCATGTAGTCCAGCTCCATCCTGACTCTCATGGGTCAGTTAGTCCAGCTCCATCCTGACTCTCATGGGTCAGTTAGTCCAGCTCCATCCTGACTCTCATGGGTCAGCTCCGTCCTGACTCTCATGGGTCAGTTAGTCCAGCTCCATCCTGACTCTCATGGGTCAGTTAGTCCTGCTCCATCCTGACTCTCATGGGTCAGTTAGTCCTGCTCCGTCCTGACTCTCATGGGTCAGTTAGTCCAGCTCCATCCTGACTCTCATGGGTCATGTAGTCCAGCTCCATCCTGACTCTCATGGGTCAGTTAGTCCTGCTCCATCCTGACTCTCATGGGTCAGTTAGTCCAGCTCCATCCTGACTCTCATGGGTCATGTAGTCCAGCTCCATCCTGACTCTCATGGGTCAGCTCCATCCTGACTCTCATGGGTCAGTTAGTCCAGCTCCATCATGACTCTCATGGATCAGCTCCATCCTGACTCTCATGGGTCAGTTAGTCCAGCTCCATCCTGACTCTCATGGATCAGCTCCATCCTGACTCTCATGGGTCAGTTAGTGCAGCTCCATCCTGACTCTCATGGATCAGCTCCATCCTGACTCTCATGGGTCAGTTAGTCCAGCTCCGTCCTGTCTCTCATGGGTCAGCTCCGTCCTGACTCTCATGGGTCAGTTAGTCCAGCTCCATCCTGACTCTCATGGGTCAGTTAGTCCAACTCCATCCTGACTCTCATGGGTCAGTTAGTCCAGCTCCATCCTGACTCTCATGGATCAGTTAGTCCAGCTCCATCCTGACTCTCATGGATCAGAGTTAGTCCAGCTCCATCCTGACTCTCATGGTTCAGCTAGTCCAGCTCCATCCTGACTCTCATGGGTCAGTTAGTCCAGCTCCATCCTGACTCTCATGGATCAGCTCCATCCTGACTCTCTTGGGTCAGTTAGTCCAGCTCCATCCTGACTCTCATGGGTCAGCTCCATCCTGACTCTCATGGGTCAGTTAGTCCAGCTCCATCCTGACTCTCATGGGTCAGCTCCGTCCTGACTCTCATGGGTCAGTTAGTCCAGCTCCATCCTGACTCTCATGGGTCATGTAGTCCTGCTCCATCCTGACTCTCATGGGTCAGTTAGTCCAGCTCCATCCTGACTCTCATGGGTCATGTAGTCCTGCTCCATCCTTACTCTCATGGGTCAGTTAGTCCAGCTCCATCCTGACTCGCATGGGTCAATTACTCCAGCTCCGTCCTGACTCTCATGGGTCATGTAGTCCAGCTCCATCCTGACTCTCATGGATCAGTTAGTCCAGCTCCATCCTGACTCTCATGTGTCAGTTATTTCAGCTCCATCCTCTCATGGGTCGGCTAGTTCAAGCGGATTATTGTTCGTTGTTTAGAAGGGTGAGCAAAACTCATATTTACAAAAATACATTCCAAAACATAGGTCCAAAAACTAGAGGTTAACTAAAAACAAAACAAAGACAGGAAGGCCGAGAGGCTCTGTGGCCTCTCTCTGAAAGACTGACCATCGTCCTGATTGGCTGCACCTGTGGGCTTTATCAGGGCTTGACAGAGCACCTGGACCCTTGTTGCTTCTGCCGCTTGGGGATGGAGTGTGGAAGGGGTAGTGTCTAATCATGCTCTTAAGACCTAGGTAGGAAGTAGTAGTGTCTAATCATGCTCTTAAGACCTAGGTAGGAAGTGGTAGTGTCTAATCATGCTCTTAAGACCTAGGTAGGAAGTGGTAGTGTCTAATCATGCTCTTAAGACCTAGGTAGGAAGTGGTAGTGTCTAATCATGCTCTTAAGACCTAGGTATGAAGTGGTACTGTCTAATCATGCTCTTAAGACCTAGGTAGGAAGTGGTAGTGTCTAATCATGCTCTTAAGACCTAGGTAGGAAGTGGAGATAGAATGTCCACAGGAAAGTATTATTAACCCGACTTTTTAGGTCGCCGGTCGGTATATTGTTCTGTTGGCTTGTACTTCCAGTTTGTATTTTCAATCTCCTGATGCATTGCATGTGATGCACAATATGTAAGCACGTTTCCTTGCAATCAGTGCTTGCATCCGTGTAGCTCAGTTGGTAGAGCATGGTGCTTGTTACGCCAGGGCTGTGGGTTCGTTTCCCACGGGGGGCCAGTATGAAAAAAAAAAATATGTATGCACTCACTAACTGTAAGTCGCTCTGGATAAGAGCGTCTGCTAAATGACTAAAATGTAAAACGTCTAATTAGAAGTCAGCAACGCTTGGTCTGTGGTTTGCATACGCTCGGCCATTGTTTACAAATTGTGCAAGTGTTAACGTCGTATCGAAAATACAAACCGGAAACACAAATCGACAGAACCATAACAGACCAGTGTACAAAAATGGGGGCTAATAACACACTTTTTTCTCAGATTACCTCCAACATAAGGATAACAGGTAAGTAAATCCAAATGAAGTGTATTCAACATTCTGACTTGTAATGGGACGGTTCAGAAATATTGAACCCACATGTTAGAGACGAGAGTGTAAGTCTTCCACTCTAGGATTCTAAAACGGACTAGAGATCTTTAATTTGATCACTCTTTTGTTGCTGAGAATTTTCCTGCACAGCAGAAAATGCAAACTTCTAGTGTATTTGAGTGTTAAAAAGGCTTCTAAAGTTTGTAATTTCCACAACCCATAAAAAAAAAAAAGTCCATTAATTATAATCCACATAATAATGTACATTTCCTGTTGCTGCAGGATTATTTTCCTGCTTTAGCAAACTGGCTCAAATGAAGATGTGTATAACCTACCTAACCTCCATGTCACGCCCTGATCGAGAGAACTCTTGTTGGTTGGGTACCAGGGTGTGAGCTTTCTGTGGAGATCTATGTTATATATTCTATGTTTAGATTCTATGTCGTTGTATTTCTATGTTTGGCCGGGTGTGGTTCCCAATCAGAGGCAGCTGTCGATCGTTGTCTCGGATTGGGGATCATACTTAGGCAGCCATTTTTGCCTACCTTTAGTTGTGGGATCTTGACTCTGGCTGGTTTGTGTGTAGCCATTGGTGAGCTTCACGTTACGTTGCTTTTGTTGTTTTGTCTAGTGTTTATTTGTCTTAAATAAACATGTACGCATACCACGCTGCACCTTGGTCTAACCCGTCTCTCAACCATCGTGACACTCCAAAACATTCCCCAGCACCGTTATACAGGAAATTGTATGGGTTAACCATGTTCAGGGTAGTTTAGTGAAATACTGTATACACTAATATCTCCTTAAAACATATATGTCAGCCATCGTGTGTGAGAAGGGACCTTGCTTGATTCAAATATGTGCATGGTTTTCTTTACAGGGCCCGGTGCTAAATATTGATACCATTGCATATGGTACATGTCAGACTGGGCCCATTAAGAGAGGACATGTTATCCTCCAGACATGTAGCCCAACGCTCGCTGCTCTGACAGGCTTGTTTTGCGTGTGGCTGGTTTAAATCTTTATCTCACCGTGACTTAGCCCACTAATTTGTGCGAAGGGAAGACAATTTCACACACACTGAAAGCCTCCAGATGATTCAGCAAGCGTTACAGCTCTACACACACACACACACACACTGAGAAGTGTTAATGTATCAGTGTTAAAAGCAGGGTTAAAGAGTCAAGTGAATCCAAGATGTGAATGATATTCAGAATAGCTTAAGAGGGCTCCCGAGTGGCGCAGCGGTCTAAGGCACTGCGTCTCAGTGCTAGAGGCGTCACTGCAGACCCTGGTTTGATTCCGGTCTGTATCACAATCCGGCTGTGATTGGGAGTCCCATAGGGCGGCGCACAATTGGCCCAGCGTCGTCCGGGTTTGGCCGGTGTAGGCCGTCATTGTAAATAAGAAATTGTTCTTAACTGACTTGCCTAGTTAAATAAAGGAAAAATAAAAAGAGAATCAAGTGAATCCAGGATGTGAATTATATTCAGAATAGCTCTGGCAATGTGCCTATGTTGCAGCTCACAACACAACAGATTTCTCTCACTCTCTCTCTCTCTCTCTCTGTCTCTCTCTCTCTCTCTCTCTCTGTCTCTCTCTCTCTCTCTCTCTCTGTCTCTCTCTCTCTCTCTCTCTCTCTCTCTCTCTCTGTCTCTCTGTCTCTCTCTCTCTCTCTCTCTCTGTCTCTCTCCCTCTCTCTCTCTCTCTCTCTCTCTCTCTTTCTCTCACAATAGAACAGATCATTTATCTGGTATGTACAGTAGGTTTATTGACTGGGCAATGGAAACTGGAATGGGGGGAATTGATTGATACAGATTAGAGTTGGCACACATGTTTTCTCACATACAAACTGTCCCACACACATGCAATGAATCACTGTCATAGTGTGACAGATGGCTTGGTTTACTGTTATGTGTTCAGAAATTAACAGACAAATACATACAGCGTAATCGCTTGTGTGAATACATATTTTCTTCCATGCTCATCCCCTGCTGGTAGACTGAGTGTCTACGTTGTGATCACGACAATATAGCGTCCAAATTTACCCTGTGGAGAGTTCAATTATTTAGAATGTTAATTTCCATTTCTAATCTACTAAACGATATATGGCCTTTGTCAAACGTATTGCACAATATATGATGTTCTCTCTCCCTCTCTCCCCCTCTCTCTATTTCTCTCTCCCTTCTCTCTCCCTCCCCTTCTTTCTCTCTCTCCCCCTCTTTCTATTTCTCCCCCTCTTTCTCTCTATCTCCCTCTCTCCTCCCCTCTCACCCCTCCCTCCCTCCCTCCCTCTCTCTCTCCCTTCTCTCTCCCTCCCCCTCTTTCTCTCTCTCCCCCTCTCTCCTCCCATCTCCCTCTCTCCTCCCCTCTCACCCCTCCTCCCTCCATCCCTCCCTCCCTCTCCCTCCTTTCTCCTTCTCCTTCTCTCCTGGTCTTGTCATTGACCCTCAGCTAGAGCTCGGTAGCAGCTTGGTAATGAGTAGCCAGGAGGCCCAACGTGATGAGAGCACTCTGTGTCCATAAGGTTGACCATGAACCAAGTTCTTCCTTCACATGGAATACATTAGAGGTAAAATAGCAGCACTAAGTCAAACCTTTTAATACACGTCTACAGTAGAACCCAGTCAACACATTAGGAGGTAGGTGTAGTCTAACGTCTAACTACTTCTACAGTAGAACCCAGTCAACACATTAGGAGGTAGGTGTAGTCAAACGTCTAACTACTTCTACAGTAGAACCCAGTCAACACATTAGGAGGTAGGTGTAGTCTAACTTCTAACTACTTCTACAGTAGAACCCAGTCAACACATCAGGAGGTAGGTGTAGTCTAACGTCTAACTACTTCTACAGTAGAACCCAGTCAACACATTAGGAGGTAGGTGTAGTCTAACGTCTAACTACTTCTACAGTAGAACCCAGTCAACACATCAGGAGGTAGGTGTAGTCTAACTTCTAACTACTTCTACAGTAGAACCCAGTCAACACATTAGGAGGTAGGTGTAGTCTAACGTCTAACTACTTCTACAGTAGAACCCAGTAGTCAACACATTAGGGGGTAGGTGTAGTCTAACATCTAACTACATCTACAGTAGAACCCAGTCAACACATTAGGAGGTAGGTGTAGTCTAACGTCTAACTACTTCTACAGTAGAACCCAGTCAACACATCAGGAGGTAGGTGTAGTCTAACGTCTAACTACTTCTACAGTAGAACCCAGTCAACACATCAGGAGGTAGTTGTAGTCTAACATCTAACTACATCTACAGTAGAACCCAGTCAACACATTAGGAGGTAGGTGTAGTCTAACATCTAACTACTTCTACAGTAGAACCCAGTCAACACATCAGGAGGTAGGTGTAGTCTAACATCTAACTACTTCTACAGTAGAACCAAGTCAACACATTAGGAGGTAGGTGTAGTCTAACATCTAACTACTTCTACAGTAGAACCCAGTCAACACATTAGGAGGTAGGTGTAGTCTAACATCTAACTACTTCTACAGTAGAACCCAGTCAACACATTAGGAGGTAGGTGTAGTCTAACATCTAACTACTTCTACAGTAGAACCCAGTCAACACATTAGGAGGTAGGTGTAGTCTAACGTCTAACTACTTCTACAGTAGAACCCAGTCAACACAATAGGAGGTAGGTGTAGTCTAATGTCTAACTACTTCTACAGTAGAACACAGTCAACAAATTAGGAGGTAGGTGTAGTCTAACATCTAACTACTTCTACAGTAGAACCCAGTCAACACATTAGGAGGTAGGTGTAGTCTAACGTCTAACTACTTCTACAGTAGAACCCAGTCAACACATCAGGAGGTAGGTGTAGTCTAACATCTAACTACTTCTACAGTAGAACCCAGTCAACACATTAGGAGGTAGGTGTAGTCTAACGTCTAACTACTTCTACAGTAGAACCCAGTCAACACATTAGGAGGTAGGTGTAGTCTAACGTCTAACTACTTCTACAGTAGAACCCAGTCAACACATCAGGAGGTAGGTGTAGTCTAACGTCTAACTACTTCTACAGTAGAACCCAGTCAACACATCAGGAGGTAGGTGTAGTCTAACATCTAACTACATCTACAGTAGAACCCAGTCAACACATTAGGAGGTAGGTGTAGTCTAACATCTAACTACTTCTACAGTAGAACCTAGTCAACACATTAGGGGGTAGGTGTAGTCTAACATCTAACTACTTCTACAGTGGAACCCAGTCAACACATCAGGAGGTAGGTGTAGTCTAACATCTAACTACTTCTACAGTAGAACCAAGTCAACACATTAGGAGGTAGGTGTAGTCTAACATCTAACTACTTCTACAGTAGAACCCAGTCAACACATCAGGAGGTAGGTGTAGTCTAACATCTAACTACTTCTTATTAATGGTAGGTTTGAACAGATTTTATTTGACTAAAGAGCTACAGTACTAACAGAAACATACTGTTATGTGTTGTTGTGTTGTTGTGTTGTTGTGTTGTTGTGTTGTGTTGTTGCGTCGTGTTAAATTGTTGTGTTGTTGTGTTGTGTTAAGTTGCTGTGTTGTTGTGTTGTTGTGTTAAGTTGCTGTGTTGTTGTGTTGTGTTGTGTTAAGTTGCTGTGTTGTTGTGTTGCTGTGTTGTGTTGCGTTGTGTTATGTTGTTGTGTTAAGTTATTTGGTTGTTGTGTTGTTGCGTTGTGTTGCGTTGTGTTGCGTTGTTGTGTTGCGTTGTTGTGTTGTTGTATTGCGTTGTGTTAAGTTGTTGTGTTGTTGTGTACTTTTGTTGTGTAAGCAGTTAACATACAGATACCAGTATTACTGTGTGAAGTACCACAACAGGGGTTCGATTGAATTCTACCCAGTCACAGTCATATAATGGCTTCCACCGTGCCAATACCCACACCCTCCACAGTGTCTCTGGTTGCGTCCCAAATGGCACCCTAGTCCCTACATGGCCCTGGACAAAAGTAGTGCACTATAAAGGGAATAGGGTGCTATTTGGGTCACAATGTGTCTGCTTCGGCCCAGTACCCAACCTGGCTGCTATAAGAGGCTATAAATACAGACTAATAAACTAAATACCTTTAATGGCGGAGCGGCCTGGAGCTGGCAGCTAATGGGGTCAAACAGCTCATTGTAAATCGCTCTGTCTCATCGAAGTGTGAAGAGAGAGAGGAGAAGAGAGACGTTCACTCTGTTGCACTGAGGAGGAGCAGAGGAGGGTCCTTGGGCCACCACCAATAGAGAAGACTGGAGGGACCTTGGGCCACCACCAAGGGAGAAGACTGGAGGGACCTTGGGCCACCACCAAGGGAGAAGACTGAAGGGACCTTGGGCCACCACCAAGGGAGAAGACTGAAGGGACCTTGGGCCACCACCAAGGGAGAAGACTGGAGGGACCTTGGGCCACCACCAAGGCAGAAGACTGGAGGGACCTTGGGCCACCACCAAGGGAGAAGACTGGAGGGTCCTTGGGCCACCACCAAGGGAGAAGACTGAAGGGACCTTGGGCCACCACCAAGGGAGAAGACTGAAGGGACCTTGGGCCACCACCAAGGGTGAAGACTGAAGGGACCTTGGGCCACCACCAAGGGAGAAGACTGGAGGGACCTTGGGCCACCACCAAGGCAGAAGACTGGAGGGACCTTGGGCCACCACCAAGGTAGAAAAGAGGAGGGTGGTGAGATGTAAAGATTGTGTATACAGGACTCTGTCTGGGACAGGACTCAAAATGGCTACCCTGTTGTTAGCAGACCTGGCATCATATAGTACTCGTTTTCATTCAAATACTTAAGCTTTGCTTTGTTGAGGTTGCCTAGCACAATGAAACCAATGGGATCGTCTCCATAGCCGCACGTCACTCATCTAGACAAGCTCTAACAAACTTTCAAAGTATTTGAGTATTTGAAAGAAACATTGAGCACATGTCTGTGTCACCATTTAGCACACACTGCTACAGCTATAAAACAGACAGTGGATGTTAGTTCAACCAGTAACGATACGGTATCATGCTGAGATTAATTTAATGCTTCAAAACGTATCGTTTTAATTGCTGTTGTTTAAACGAACAAGGTCACCGTGCAGCTAAATACATATCCCTCTGGCTAAGTCCCAAATGGCACACTATTCCCTCTATAGTGCACAACATAGGGCTCTGGTGAAAGTAGTGTAGTAGATAGGGAATAGGGTGACATTTGGGACTGATACTCTACCTCTAGCTAGATGTGACATTTATTTTGGGGAGAATGTGTCAAGCTACTTCTAGAACACAATGTTACGGAACCCACTTCACTGTTCTGTTCTGATTCCACCCATGCAGGCTCTTACGAATCCTGGTCTTCTGGATGTCGTGGAGACCTGAGCACCTTTTACAAAATAGCAGTGACCTCACTCAAACACAACAGTGTACTGTAGAAGCAAGATAGGGTGTAGGGCTGTTTCCATTCCAGACCTGGGTTCAACAGGATAGTCTGTAGGGCTGTTTCCATTCCAGACCTGGGTTCAACAGGATAGTCTGTAGGGCTGTTTCCATTCCAGACCTGTGTTCAACGGGATAGTCTGTAGGGCTGTTTCCATTCCAGACCTGGGTTCAACAGGATAGTCTATAGGGCTGTTTCCATTCCAGACCTGGGTTCAACAGGATAGTCTGTAGGGCTGTTTCCATTCCAGACCTGGGTTCAACAGGATAGTCTGTAGGGCTGTTTCCATTCCAGACCTGGGTTCAACAGGATAGTCTGTAGGGCTGTTTCCATTCCAGACCTGGGTTCAACAGGATAGTCTGTAGGGCTGTTTCCATTCCAGACCTGGGTTCAACGGGATAGTCTGTAGGGCTGTATCCATTCCAGACCTGGGTTCAACAGGATAGTCTGTAGGGCTGTTTCCATTCCAGACCTGGGTTCAACAGGATAGTCTATAGGGCTGTTTCCATTCCAGACCTGGGTTCAACAGGATAGTCTGTAGGACTGTTTCCATTCCAGACCTGGGTTCAACGGGATAGTCTGTAGGACTGTTTCCATTCCAGACCTGGGTTCAACAGGATAGTCTATAGGGCTGTTTCCATTCCAGACCTGGGTTCAACAGGATAGTCTATAGGGCTGTTTCCATTCCAGACCTGGGTTCAACAGGATAGTCTGTAGGGCTGTTTCCATTCCAGACCTGGGTTCAACAGGATAGTCTATAGGGCTGTTTCCATTCCAGACCTGGGTTCAACAGGATAGTCTGTAGGGCTGTTTCCATTCCAGACCTGGGTTCAACAGGATAGTCTATAGGGCTGTTTCCATTCCAGACCTGGGTTCAACAGGATAGTCTGTAGGACTGTTTCCATTCCAGACCTGGGTTCAACAGGATAGTCTGTAGGGCTGTTTCCATTCCAGACCTGGGTTCAACAGGATAGTCTGTAGGGCTGTTTCCATTCCAGACCTGGGTTCAACAGGATAGTCTGTAGGGCTGTTTCCATTCCAGACCTGGGTTCAACAGGATAGTCTGTAGGGCTGTTTCCATTCCAGACCTGGGTTCAACAGGATAGTCTGTAGGGCTGTTTCCATTCCAGACCTGGGTTCAACAGGATAGTCTGTAGGGCTGTTTCCATTCCAGACCTGGGTTCAACAGGATAGTCTGTAGGGCTGTTTCCATTCCAGACCTGGGTTCAACAGGATAGTCTGTAGGGCTGTTTCCATTCCAGACCTGGGTTCAACAGGATAGTCTGTAGGGCTGTTTCCATTCCAGACCTGGGTTCAACAGGATAGTCTATAGGGCTGTTTCCATTCCAGACCTGGGTTCAACAGGATAGTCTGTAGGGCTGTTTCCATTCCAGACCTGGGTTCAACAGGATAGTCTGTAGGGCTGTTTCCATTCCAGACCTGGGTTCAACAGGATAGTCTGTAGGGCTGTTTCCATTCCAGACCTGGGTTCAAGGGATAGTCTGTAGGGCTGTTTCCATTCCAGACCTGGGTTCAACAGGATAGTCTGTAGGGCTGTTTCCATTCCAGACCTGGGTTCAACAGGATAGTCTGTAGGGCTGTTTCCATTCCATACCTGGGTTCAACAGGATAGTCTGTAGGGCTGTTTCCATTCCAGACCTGGGTTCAACAGTATAGTCTATAGGGCTGTTTCCATTCCAGACCTGGGTTCAACAGGATAGTCTGTAGGGCTGTTTCCATTCCAGACCTGGGTTCAACAGGATAGTCTGTAGGGCTGTTTCCATTCCAGACCTGGGTTCAACAGGATAGTCTGTAGGGCTGTTTCCATTCCAGACCTGGGTTTAACAGGATAGTCTATAGGGCTGTTTCCATTCCAGACCTGGGTTCAACAGGATAGTCTATAGGGCTGTTTCCATTCCAGACCTGGGTTCAACAGGATAGTCTGTAGGGCTGTTTCCATTCCAGACCTGGGTTCAACAGGATAGTCTGTAGGGCTGTTTCCATTCCAGACCTGGGTTCAACAGGATAGTCTATAGGGCTGTTTCCATTCCAGACCTGGGTTCAACAGGATAGTCTGTAGGGCTGTTTCCATTCCAGACCTGGGTTCAACAGGATAGTCTATGGGGCTGTTTCCATTCCAGACCTGGGTTCAACAGGATAGTCTGTAGGGCTGTTTCCATTCCAGACCTGGGTTCAACAGGATAGTCTGTAGGGCTGTTTCCATTCCAGACCTGGGTTCAACAGGATAGTCTATAGGGCTGTTTCCATTCCAGACCTGGGTTCAACAGGATAGTCTGTAGGACTGTTTCCATTCCAGACCTGGGTTCAACAGGATAGTCTGTAGGGCTGTTTCCATTCCAGACCTGGGTTCAACAGGATAGTCTGTAGGGCTGTTTCCATTCCAGACCTGGGTTCAACAGGATAGTCTATAGGGCTGTTTCCATTCCAGACCTGGGTTCAACAGGATAGTCTATAGGGCTGTTTCCATTCCAGACCTGGGTTCAACAGGATAGTCTGTAGGGCTGTTTCCATTCCAGACCTGGGTTCAACAGGATAGTCTATAGGGCTGTTTCCATTCCAGACCTGGGTTCAACAGGATAGTCTGTAGGGCTGTTTCCATTCCAGACCTGGGTTCAACAGGATAGTCTGTAGGGCTGTTTCCATTCCAGACCTGGGTTCAACAGGATAGTCTATAGGGCTGTTTCCATTCCAGACCTGGGTTCAACAGGATAGTCTATAGGGCTGTTTCCATTCCAGACCTGGGTTCAACAGGATAGTCTATAGGGCTGTTTCCATTCCAGACCTGGGTTCAACAGGATAGTCTATAGGGCTGTTTCCATTCCAGACCTGGGTTCAACAGGATAGTCTGTAGGGCTGTTTCCATTCCAGACCTGGGTTCAACAGGATAGTCTGTAGGGCTGTTTCCATTCCAGACCTGGGTTCAACAGGATAGTCTGTAGGGCTGTTTCCATTCCAGACCTGGGTTCAACAGGATAGTCTGTAGGGCTGTTTCCATTCCAGACCTGGGTTCAACAGGATAGTCTGTAGGGCTGTTTCCATTCCAGACCTGGGTTCAACAGGATAGTCTGTAGGGCTGTTTCCATTCCAGACCTGGGTTCAACAGGATAGTCTGTAGGGCTGTTTCCATTCCAGACCTGGGTTCAACAGGATAGTCTGTAGGGCTGTTTCCATTCTAGACCTGGGTTCAACAGGATAGTCTGTAGGGCTGTTTCCATTCTAGACCTGGGTTCAACAGGATAGTCTGTAGGGCTGTTTCCATTCTAGACCTGGGTTCAAATACTACGGTCTACCAGTACTTGTTAAATGTTCCATGCTACTCACAATAACTGTTCTGTATTTTTATCCGCAGAGACGTGATCGAATGGAACTGCGTCCCAAATGTCACCCTATTCCCTGCGTTCGGAAAGTATCCAGACCCCTTGACTTTTTCCACATTTTGTTACGTTACAGCCTTATTCTAAAATGGATTAAATAAATACAAATCCTCATCAATCTACACACAATACCACATAATGACAAAGCGAAAACAGGTTTTTAGAAATGTAAAATAAAAAAATAAATAAAAAACGTATTTACATAAATATTCAGACCCTTTGCTATGAGACTCGAAATTGAGCTCAGGTGCATCCTGTTTACATTGATCATCCTTGAGATGTTTCTACAACTTGATTGGAGTCCACCTGTGGTATATTCAATTGATTGGACATGATTTGGAAAGGCACACACCGGTCTACATAAGGTCCCACAGTTGATACTTTCCGAATACAGTGAAGTGCACTACTTTTGACCAGGGCCCATAGTGCTCTAGTCTAAAGTAGTGCACTATAAAGGGAACAGGGTGTCATTGGGGACGTATCCATGTTGTCGTGGTGATGAGGGCATTCAGCGTGTTTTAATATGGAGGAGGAACACCTGAAAACAGAACAGTCTATGAATCAACTAAGTACTCAATGACTCATACTCATTCAATCAACTTGTTTAATGGGCTCATAATCATCACTGCAAGATTTCTCTTAATGGACTTAGAAATCAACCAAGGTAAAGCTGTTAACTATTAATAGAGAGAGAACATGAGCCATTTCCACACACTCCAAGAATCAAGACCCCTTAAAGTTGAAAAACAACATATCGTACAGTCATCCTCTGCCTTAGAGCTAATATAAAAGTATATTTTTGTTTGAGATGTTATCAGTGCTTGAATTGGATTGGTACTGAGTGCCAGCACTTCTTATAGAATATTGGCAAAAAATGATTGCAGAGTTCTGGCACATAAAATAGACAGTATCTGAGAGCTATTCTCCAAACAGGAAAGAAACAGGAAATATATCCACAGTGTAATCTATTATAACTGAGAGAATTCATTCCCAGAACACTTCAACCAGGATATATTTGCTCTGTTAGCCAACAAGCTGCCACCCCCCCCCCCCCCCAAAAAAAATATAAGCTGCGGCCAAATGTACTGTTTGTGTTGTTTTGGTTTATTGTTTTGTTTATTGTTTGTTTTGCGTACGCAACATATTCCCTACGTGATTAAACAAGCAGCAGAATGACAATGAGGATAAAAATCTTCTGGCTCCTTCCAACCACCAGGGCCTTAGAGGAGAGGGGAACAACACAAAATGACTGTTGTTTGTTGTGTCACTCCCCCTGCTCCCCAGGTAGGTGTCTGTGTGTATCTCGCTGTGTGTGTGTGTGTGTGTGTGTGTGTCTGTGTCTGTGTGTGTGCTCACGCGTGAGCGTGTGTGAGACTGTGTGTGTGTGTGTGTGTCTGTGTCTGTGTGTGTGCTCAGGCGTGAGCGTGTGTGAGACTGTGTGTGTGTGTGTGTGTGTGTGAGACTGTGTGTGTGTGTGTGTGTGAGTGTGTGTCACTCACTTCCTTAGGTAGGTAGACAGCAGATGGCACGCTGATAGTAGCAAGGTATTTTTTACTCCGTAAGGAGACGCCCTGGTACAGCGCCTCATTGGATCCAGCCTGCATTCCAAAACGGCACCCTATTCCCTATATAGTGCACTACTTTTAGCAATGGCCAATAGGACTATATAGAGAAGAGGGTGCCATTTGTGACGCATCTTCTGCCATCTCTTCCATCGGCCGAACCAGACCTGCAATACGTGGTCCTGACTGACTGAAACACTAACTACTGTACTACCGACCCAAACAGGTCCAGACTAACTTTACCTTACCTCAGGCTGAACAGAGGAGAGACACAACCAGCAGCCTTTTCACTGTGGACGTTTCACTATTTTATTTCCTGGAGGGGGAGCTTGAACTGGAAACTCAACAATGGCCGGAATATCGTATTATTTATTTCACCTGGATTAGTGGCTATCAGAAATTAATTTATTAATGCAATTTTCCACATTTCACAACAAGAGGAAGGTGAGCAGACAGCGGGAAGACAAAGACAGGAAAGGTGTGTAATGTACTGGTCACTTTAAACTGGAGGACCATGTACTGGTCACTTTAAACTGGAGGACCATGTACTAGTCACTTTAAACTGGAGGAACATGTACTGGTCACTTTAAACTGGAGGACCATGTACTGGTCACTTTAAACTGGAGGAACATGTACTGGTCACTTGAAACTGGAGGAACATGTACTGGTCACTTTAAACATGAGTAACATGTACTGGTCACTTTAAACTGGAGGACCATGTACTGGTCACTTTAAACTGGAGGACCATGTACTGGTCACTTTAAACTGGAGGACCATGTACTGGTCACTTTAAACTGGAGGACCATGTACTGGTCACTTTAAACTGGAGGACCATGTACTGGTCACTTTAAACTGGATGAACGTGTACTGGTCACTTTAAACTGGAGGAACGTGTACTGGTCACTTTAAACAGGAGGAACATGTACTGGTCACTTTAAACTGGAGGACCATGTACTGGTCACTTTAAACTGGAGGACCATGTACTGGTCACTTTAAACTGGAGGAACATGTACTGGTCACTTTAAACTGGAGGAACATGTACTGGTCACTTTAAACTGGAGGGGACCATGTACTGGTCACTTTAAACTGGAGGACCATGTACTAGTCACTTTAAACTGGAGGACCTTGTACTGGTCACTTTAAACTGGAGGACCATGTACTAGTCACTTTAAACTGGAGGGGACCATGTACTGGTCACTTTAAACTGGAGGAACATGTACTGGTCACTTTAAACTGGAGGACCTTGTACTGGTCACTTTAAACTGGAGGACCATGTACTGGTCACTTTAAACTGGAGGACCATGTACTGGTCACTTTAAACTGGAGGACTATGTACTGGTCACTCTCATAATGAGGCTAGTTACTCCCTGCTGTAAGGTGATGCTGATTGTTTCACCCACCTCTTATTGGCCCCGTGACCCCCTGTCTGAGGAAGAGACAGGAAGCCTCTCCCCCTCCCTTCTTCCTCCCTCCTGCCAAGACCTCTCCCCCCTCACCCCTGACCCCCCATGGGGCACGACATGTTCTCCACTTCATCTACCATATGGGCTCTTCTTCTCAACCGGGCCTGGGCCAGGGCCCAGGCAGCACAGACACACACACACACACACACACACACACACACACACACACACGCACACGCACACACGCACACACACACACAGACACACGCACACACACACACACGCACACGCACACACGCACACATTCACACACACACACACGCACACGTACACGCACACACGCACACACACACACACACACACACGCACACACGCACACACGCACACACGCACACGCACACACACACACACACACACACACACACTCACACACACACACATGCACACGCACGCACACACACACACACACAGGGGCCAGCCAGCATAAACCAGACAGACACACCAGGCCATACCAGGCCAAGCTAGCTCTGGACAGAACCAACATGGCGGCATTCCCAAACGGTGCCCTACACCCTAAATAGTGCACTTCTTTTAACCTTTGACCATAGGGAAAAGGGTGCCATTTGGGACGCATCCCCACGGCAACTTTTTCATTTACCTGACAAGTTGTTGCTCATCCTGGTTGTTGTTGTACCTGGATGTGTGTCAGACGGGCTGTTTGTTTATCCTTGCAGACATTCTGCTTGTCCAGACCTGCTGTCTGCCCCAACGTGGTGACCTCTCAGAGAAGAGGCCATATGCCCACAGTTTCATCAGCAGTCTTTGTTAATGTGTGTCTCTCTCAAGCAGTGCAAAGGTCAACGGGCTGAGGTAATGGTTTATGAGACAAGTCTGCGTCCTGAATGGCACCCTATTCCCTATATAGTGCACTACATTTGACCAG
>NW_028165416.1:0-79969 GCF_964263955.1 Coregonus lavaretus | reverse complement strand
CACTCCTCCTCTCTCCTGTCATATGGTACCACTCCTCCTCTCTCCTGTCATATGGTACCACTCCTCCTCCTGTCTCCTGTCATATGGTACCACTCCTCCTCTCTCCTGTCATATGGTACCACTCCTCCTCCTCTCTCCTGTCATATGGTACCACTCCTCCTCCTCCTCTCTCCTGTCATATGGTACCACTCCTCCTCTCTCCTGTCATATGGTACCACTCCTCCTCCTCTCTCCTGTCATATGGTACCACTCCTCCTCCTGTCTCCTGTCATATGGTACCACTCCTCTCTCCTGTCATATGGTACCACTCCTCCTCCTGTCTCCTGTCATATGGTACCACTCCTCTCTCCTGTCATATGGTACCACTCCTCCTCCTCTCTCCTGTCATATGGTACCACTCCTCCTCCTCTCTCCTGTCATATGGTACCACTCCTCCTCCTCTCTCCTGTCATATGGTACCACTCCTCCTCCTCTCTCCTGTCATATGGTACCACTCCTCATCCTCTCTCCTGTCATATGGTACCACTCCTCCTCCTCTCTCCTGTCATATGGTACCACTCCTCCTCCTCTCTCCTGTCATATGGTACCACTCCTCCTCCTCTCTCCTGTCATATGGTACCACTCCTCCTCCTCTCTCCTGTCATATGGTACCACTCCTCCTCCTCTCTCCTGTCATATGGTACCACTCCTCCTCTCTCCTGTCATATGGTACCACTCCTCCTCCTCTCTCCTGTCATATGGTACCACTCCTCCTCTCTCCTGTCATATGGTACCACTCCTCCTCTCTCCTGTCATATGGTACCACTCCTCCTCCTCTCTCCTGTCATATGGTACCACTCCTCCTCTCTCCTGTCATATGGTACCACTCCTCCTCTCTCCTGTCATATGGTACCACTCCTCCTCCTCTCTCCTGTCATATGGTACCACTCCTCCTCTCTCCTGTCATATGGTACCACTCCTCCTCTCTCCTGTCATATGGTACCACTCCTCCTCTCTCCTGTCATATGGTAATACAGGGAGGAGGATGAGGAGGCCCTATACAGCAGTAGCCACGCCACTGTCTCTCCCTCCACCTCGGCCAAGGAGGGTTCCCTGGATCTCCGACCCCACACCAGAGCCCCGCTGGCCCTCAGCTCCTCCGTGGAGTCTCCCTACAGCCCCGGAGCCTCGGAACCCTCCACCACCCCCAGCGTGACCCTCCAGGCCCGGGGACCATCAGCCAGAGCCGTGCCCAGATCAGAGCCCCTCGTCCTGGGGGAGAGGCGTCACACAGGCACACCGGTGGATCCAGACGCAGCTGGTGGTTTAGCCCCCACCCTCTCCTCTGCCTCTCCTTTGTCCTCCCAGACCCATGCCCGGGCCATCTCTAGCCCAGCTCTCATGATCTCCACTGGACTAGACCAGAACACCTCCATGCTCTCAAACGGGACCCCCACGACCCTCACCAATGGAATTGGCTCATGCTTTACCACTGGTACCAGTTCTTCTCCAACTGCCTCTGGCCTGGTGAACGGTACCGGGTCAAACCTAACCGACGGCACCAGCTCCAACAGACGCTCTGCCTCCAAAGCCCCCCTCTCTGCTCTAGAGACCCAGACGTCGGTGGTAGAACCAGACTCGGGCCGTGTCTGGGCTCCCCAGCAGCAGGACCTCCCCCTCTACAGGTACAGCTCCAGGGTTCCGGGAGGGACTGGGGTGTCCGCCTCTCTCCCCAGGGGATACCGCCGGTCTGAGGGCTCTTCCACCCTCTCTGCCGGCTTCACCCCCAGGCCGTTTGGATCCAAGCCCTCCAGAGTGTCCTCCATCCCCAGGCTCTACAACGTGAGTAACGACTTCCTCTTTCCTTTTCTTCCATCACATCTCTCCTGTCTGTACTGTGTCCACCCCTCTCTCTCTCTCTCTAGCCCTCCATCACATCTCTCCTGTCTGTACTGTCCACCCCTCTCTCTCTCTCTCTCTCTCTAGCCCTCCATCACATCTCTCCTGTCTCTACTGTGTCCACCCCTCTCTCTCTCTCTAGCCCTCCATCACATCTCTCCTGTCTGTACTGTGTCCACCCCCCTCTCTCTCTCTCTAGCCCTCCATCACATCTCTCCTGTCTGTACTGTCCACCCCTCTCTCTCTCTCTCTCTCTAGCCCTCCATCACATCTCTCCTGTCTGTACTGTCCACCCCTCTCTCTCTCTCTAGCCCTCCATCACATCTCTCCTGTCTGTACTGTGTCCACCCCTCTCTCTCTCTCTAGCCCTCCATCACATCTCTCGTGTCTGTACTGTGTCCACCCCTCTCTCTCTCTCTCTAGCCCTCCATCACATCTCTCCTGTCTGTACTGTGTCCACCCCTCTCTCTCTCTAGCCCTCCATCACATCTCTCCTGTCTGTACTGTGTCCACCCCTCTCTCTCTCTCTAGCCCTCCATCACATCTCTCCTGTCTGTACTGTGTCCACCCCTCTCTCTCTCTCTCTCTAGCCCTCCATCACATCTCTCCTGTCTGTACTGTGTCCACCCCTCTCTCTCTCTCTCTAGCCCTCCATCACATCTCTCCTGTCTCTACTGTGTCCACCTCTCTCTCTCTCTAGCCCTCCATCACATCTCTCCTGTCTGTACTGTGTCCACCCCTCTCTCTCTCTCTCTAGCCCTCCATCACATCTCTCCTGTCTGTACTGTGTCCACCCCTCTCTCTCTCTCTCTAGCCCTCCATCACATCTCTCCTGTCTGTACTGTGTCCACCCCTCTCTCTCTCTCTCTCTAGCCCTCCATCACATCTCTCCTGTCTCTACTGTGTCCACCCCTCTCTCTCTCTCTAGCCCTCCATCACATCTCTCCTGTCTGTACTGTGTCCACCCCTCTCTCTCTCTAGCCCTCCATCACATCTCTCCTGTCTGTACTGTGTCCACCCCTCTCCCTCTCTCTCTAGCCCTCCATCACATCTCTCCTGTCTGTACTGTCCACCCCTCTCTCTCTCTCTAGCCCTCCATCACATCTCTCCTGTCTGTACTGTCCACCCCTCTCTCTCTCTCTCTAGCCCTCCATCACATCTCTCCTGTCTGTACTGTGTCCACCCTCTCTCTCTCTCTCTCTCTCTCTAGCCCTCCATCACATCTCTCCTGTCTGTACTGTCCACCCCTCTCTCTCTCTCTCTAGCCCTCCATCACATCTCTCCTGTCTGTACTGTGTCCACCCCTCTCTCTCTCTCTAGCCCTCCATCACATCTCTCCTGTCTGTACTGTGTCCACCCCTCTCTCTCTCTCTCTAGCCCTCCATCACATCTCTCCTGTCTGTACTGTGTCCACCCCTCTCTCTCTCTCTAGCCCTCCATCACATCTCTCCTGTCTGTACTGTGTCCACCCCTCTCTCTCTCTAGCCCTCCATCACATCTCTCCTGTCTGTACTGTGTCCACCCCCCTCTCTCTCTCTCTAGCCCTCCATCACATCTCTCCTGTCTGTACTGAGTCCACCCCTCTCTCTCTCTCTCTAGCCCTCCATCACATCTCTCCTGTCTGTACTGTGTCCACCCCTCTCTCTCTCTCTCTAGCCCTCCATCACATCTCTCCTGTCTGTACTGTGTCCACCCCTCTCTCTCTCTCTAGCCCTCCATCACATCTCTCCTGTCTGTACTGTGTCCACCCCTCTCTCTCTCTCTCTAGCCCTCCATCACATCTCTCCTGTCTGTGCTGTGTCCACCCCTCTCTCTCTCTCTAGCCCTCCATCACATCTCTCCTGTCTGTACTGTGTCCACCCCTCTCTCTCTCTCTCTAGCCCTCCATCACATCTATAATAATAATAATAATAATAATAATAATATAATAATATAATATAATAATAATAATAATAATAATAATAATAATAATAATAATCTCTCATGTCTGTACTGTGTCCACCCCTCTCTCTCTCTCTAGCCCTCCATCACATCTCTCCTGTCTGTACTGTGTCCACCCCTCTCTCTCTCTCTAGCCCTCCATCACATCTCTCCTGTCTGTACTGTGTCCACCCCTCTCTCTCTCTCTCTAGCCCTCCATCACATCTCTCCTGTCTGTACTGTGTCCACCCCTCTCTCTCTCTCTCTAGCCCTCCATCACATCTCTCCTGTCTGTACTGTGTCCACCCCTCTCTCTCTCTCTCTCTAGCCCTCCATCACATCTCTCCTGTCTCTACTGTGTCCACCCCTCTCTCTCTCTCTCTAGCCCTCCATCACATCTCTCCTGTCTGTACTGTGTCCACCCCCCTCTCTCTCTCTCTCTAGCCCTCCATCACATCTCTCCTGTCTGTACTGTGTCCACCCCCCTCTCTCTCTCTCTCTAGCCCTCCATCACATCTCTCCTGTCTGTACTGTGTCCACCCCTCTCTCTCTCTAGCCCTCCATCACATCTCTCCTGTCTGTACTGTGTCCACCCCTCTCTCTCTCTCTAGCCCTCCATCACATCTCTCCTGTCTGTTCCCCTCTCTCTCTCTAGCCCTCCATCACATCTCTCCTGTCTGTACTGTCCACCCCTCTCTCTCTCTCTAGCCCTCCATCACATCTCTCCTGTCTGTACTGTGTCCACCCCTCTCTCTCTCTAGCCCTCCATCACATCTCTCCTGTCTGTACTGTGTCCACCCCTCTCTCTCTCTCTCTCTAGCCCTCCATCACATCTCTCCTGTCTGTACTGTGTCCACCCCTCTCTCTCTCTCTCTAGCCCGCCATCACATCTCTCCTGTCTGTACTGTGTCCACCCCCCTCTCTCTCTAGCCCTCCATCACATCTCTCCTGTCTGTACTGTGTCCACCCCTCTCTCTCTCTCTAGCCCTCCATCACATCTCTCCTGTCTGTACTGTCCACCCCTCTCTCTCTCTCTAGCCCTCCATCACATCTCTCCTGTCTGTACTGTGTCCACCCCTCTCTCTCTCTCTCTAGCCCTCCATCACATCTCTCCTTTCTGTACTGTGTCCACCCCTCTCTATCTCTCTAGCCCTCCATCACATCTCTCCTGTCTGTACTGTCCACCCCTCTCTCTCTCTCTCTAGCCCTCCATCACATCTCTCCTGTCTCTACTGTGTCCACCCCTCTCTCTCTCTAGCCCTCTATCACATCTCTCCTGTCTCTACTGTGTCCACCCCTCTCTCTCTCTCTAGCCCTCCATCACATCTCTCCTGTCTGTACTGTGTCCACCCCTCTCTCTCTCTCTCTAGCCCTCCATCACATCTCTCCTGTATGTACTGTGTCCACTCCTCTCTCTCTCTCTAGCCCTCCATCACATCTCTCCTGTCTGTACTGTGTCCACCCCTCTCTCTCTCTAGCCCTCCATCACATCTCTCCTGTCTGTACTGTGTCCACCCCTCTCTCTCTCTCTAGCCCTCCATCACATCTCTCCTGTCTGTACTGTGTCCACCCCTCTCTCTCTCTAGCCCTCCATCACATCTCTCCTGTCTGTACTGTGTCCACCCCTCTCTCTCTCTAGCCCTCCATCACATCTCTCCTGTCTGTACTGTGTCCACCCCTCTCTCTCTCTCTAGCCCTCCATCACATCTCCTGTCTGTACTGTGTCCACCCCTCTCTCTCTCTCTCTAGCCCTCCCATCACATCTCTCCTGTCTGTACTGTCCACCCCTCTCTCTCTCTAGCCCTCCATCACATCTCTCCTGTCTCTACTGTGTCCACCCCTCTCTCTCTCTCTCTAGCCCTCCATCACATCTCTCCTGTCTGTACTGTGTCCACCCCTCTCTCTCTCTCTCTAGCCCTCCATCACATCTCTCCTGTCTGTACTGTCCACCCCCCTCTATCTCTCTAGCCCTCCATCACATCTCTCCTGTCTGTACTGTGTCCACCCCTCTCTCTCTCTAGCCCTCCATCACATCTCTCCTGTCTGTACTGTGTCCACCCCTCTCTCTCTCTCTAGCCTCCATCACATCTCTCCTGTCTGTACTGTCCACCCCTCTCTCTCTCTCTAGCCCTCCATCACATCTCTCCTGTCTGTACTGTGTCCACCCCTCTCTCTCTCTCTAGCCTCCATCACATCTCTCCTGTCTGTACTGTCCACCCCTCTCTCTCTCTCTAGCCCTCCATCACATCTCTCCTGTCTGTACTGTGTCCACCCCTCTCTCTCTCTCTCTAGCCCTCCATCACATCTCTCCTGTCTGTACTGTGTCCACCCCTCTCTCTCTCTAGCCCTCCATCACATCTCTCCTGTCTGTACTGTGTCCACCCCTCTCTCTCTCTCTAGCCCTCCATCACATCTCTCCTGTCTGTACTGTGTCCACCCCCCTCTCTCTCTCTCTAGCCCTCCATCACATCTCTCCTGTCTGTACTGTGTCCACCCCCCTCTCTCTCTAGCCCTCCATCACATCTCTCCTGTCTGTACTGTGTCCACCCCTCTCTCTCTCTAGCCCTCCATCACATCTCTCCTGTCTGTACTGTCCACCCCTCTCTCTCTCTCTAGCCCTCCATCACATCTCTCCTGTCTGTACTGTGTCCACCCCTCTCTCTCTCTAGCCCTCCATCACATCTCTCCTGTCTGTACTGTGTCCACCCCTCTCTCTCTCTCTCTAGCCCTCCATCACATCTCTCCTGTCTGTACTGTGTCCACCCCTCTCTCTCTCTCTAGCCCTCCATCACATCTCTCCTGTCTGTACTGTGTCCACCCCTCTCTCTCTCTCTAGCCTCCATCACATCTCTCCTGTCTGTACTGTCCACCCCTCTCTCTCTCTCTAGCCCTCCATCACATCTCTCCTGTCTGTACTGTGTCCACCCCTCTCTCTCTCTCTAGCCTCCATCACATCTCTCCTGTCTGTACTGTCCACCCCTCTCTCTCTCTCTCTAGCCCTCCATCACATCTCTCCTGTCTGTACTGTGTCCACCCCTCTCTCTCTCTCTCTAGCCCTCCATCACATCTCTCCTGTCTGTACTGTGTCCACCCCTCTCTCTCTCTCTAGCCCTCCATCACATCTCTCCTGTCTGTACTGTGTCCACCCCTCTCTCTCTCTCTAGCCCTCCATCACATCTCTCCTGTCTGTACTGTGTCCACCCCCCTCTCTCTCTCTCTAGCCCTCCATCACATCTCTCCTGTCTGTACTGTGTCCACCCCCCTCTCTCTCTAGCCCTCCATCACATCTCTCCTGTCTGTACTGTGTCCACCCCTCTCTCTCTCTAGCCCTCCATCACATCTCTCCTGTCTGTACTGTCCACCCCTCTCTCTCTCTCTAGCCCTCCATCACATCTCTCCTGTCTGTACTGTGTCCACCCCTCTCTCTCTCTCTAGCCCTCCATCACATCTCTCCTGTCTGTACTGTGTCCACCCCTCTCTCTCTCTCTCTAGCCCTCCATCACATCTCTCCTGTCTGTACTGTGTCCACCCCTCTCTCTCTCTCTCTCTCTAGCCCTCCATCACATCTCTCCTGTCTGTACTGTGTCCACCCCTCTCTCTCTAGCCCTCCATCACATCTCTCCTGTCTGTACTGTGTCCACCCCTCTCTCTCTCTCTCTAGCCCTCCATCACATCTCTCCTGTCTGTACTGTGTCCACCCCTCTCTCTCTCTCTCTAGCCCTCCATCACATCTCTCCTGTCTGTACTGTGTCCACCCCTCTCTCTCTCTCTAGCCCTCCATCACATCTCTCCTGTCTGTACTGTGTCCACCCCTCTCTCTCTCTCTAGCCCTCCATCACATCTCTCCTGTCTGTACTGTGTCCACCCCTCTCTCTCTCTAGCCCTCCATCACATCTCTCCTGTCTGTACTGTGTCCACCCCTCTCTCTCTCTAGCCCTCCATCACATCTCTCCTGTCTGTACTGTGTCCACCCCTCTCTCTCTCTCTCTAGCCCTCCATCACATCTCTCCTGTCTGTACTGTCCACCCCTCTCTCTCTCTAGCCCTCCATCACATCTCTCCTGTCTGTACTGTGTCCACCCCCCTCTCTCTCTCTCTCTAGCCCTCCATCACATCTCTCCTGTCTGTACTGTCCACCCCTCTCTCTCTCTCTAGCCCTCCATCACATCTCTCCTGTCTGTACTGTGTCCACCCCTCTCTCTCTCTCTAGCCCTCCATCACATCTCTCCTGTCTGTACTGTGTCCACCCCTCTCTCTCTCTAGCCCTCCATCACATCTCTCCTGTCTGTACTGTGTCCACCCCTCTCTCTCTCTCTCTAGCCCTCCATCACATCTCTCCTGTCTCTACTGTGTCCACCCCTCTCTCTCTAGCCCTCCATCACATCTCTCCTGTCTGTACTGTGTCCACCCCTCTCTCTCTCTCTCTCTAGCCCTCCATCACATCTCTCCTGTCTGTACTGTGTCCACCCCTCTCTCTCTCTCTCTAGCCCTCCATCACATCTCTCCTGTCTGTACTGTGTCCACCACTCTGAGTTATGCCCCCTTCATTTGTACAGTGTGTTCCACTGTTATGCAACAGTTGTACAGTACATCTCTTGTGATTGGCTGCTCACGTGTTCACTGTCTATTTACCTAAACACTACTGCCTCCCTTCAAGGTGTGGTTGGTACTTGTAGTTCTCCATGGTTGGTAGTATGTGGAGGGCAGAGGGGAGAAGTGTGTGGTTGGTACTTGTAGTTCTCCATGGTAGTATGTGGAGGGCAGAGGGGAGAAGTGTGTGGTTGGTACTTGTAGTTCTCCATGGTAGTATGTGGAGGGCAGAGGGGAGAAGTGTGTGGTTGGTACTTGTAGTTCTCCATGGTAGTATGTGGAGGGCAGAGGGGAGAAGTGTCACCATGTGCTCCCTGATCCTCTTCCATCTCCTATGAATAATGCAGTATTATAACAGGATACTGCTGGCTGCCTCAACGCCCAGCCTGAGGCCCAAATGCCAGCCGTTCCCTATACAGGGCGGCAGCTAGCGTAGCGGTTAGATCGTTGGGCCAGTGGCAGCTAGCGTAGCGGTTAGATCGTTGGGCCAGTGGCAGCTAGCCTAGCGGTTAGATCGTTGGGCCAGTGGCAGCTAGCGTAGCGGTTAGATCGTTGGGCCAGTGGCAGCTAGCGTAGCGGTTAGATCGTTGGGCCAGTGGCAGCTAGCGTAGCGGTTAGATCGTTGGGCCAGTGGCAGCTAGCGTAGCGGTTAGATCGTTGGGCCAGCGGCAGCTAGCCTAGCGGTTAGATCGTTGGGCCAGCGGCAGCTAGCGTAGCGGTTAGATCGTTGGGCCAGCTAGCGTAGCGGTTAGATCGTTGGGCCAGCGGCAGCTAGTGTAGCGGTTAGATCGTTGGGCCAGCTAGCCTAGCGGTTAGATCGTTGGGCCAGCGGCAGCTAGCGTAGCGGTTAGATCGTTGGGCCAGCTAGCCTAGCGGTTAGCTCGTTGGGCCAGCTAGCGTAGCGGTTAGATCGTTGGGCCAGCGGCAGCGGTTAGATCGTTGGGCCAGCGGCAGCTAGCGTAGCGGTTAGATCGTTGGGCCAGCTAGCGTAGCGGTTAGATCGTTGGGCCAGCGGCAGCGGTTAGATCGTTGGGCCAGCGGCAGCTAGCGTAGCGGTTAGATCGTTGGGCCAGCGGCAGCTAGCGTAGCGGTTAGATCGTTGGGCCAGCGGCAGCTAGCGTAGCGGTTAGATCGTTGGGCCAGTAACCCAAAGGTCGCTGGTTCCAATACCCGAGCAGACAAGGTGAAAAATCTGTCTGTGCCCTTGAGCAAGGCACTTAACCCTGATTTACTCCAGGGGGCGCCGTACTACTATGGCTGACCCTGTAAAACAACACATTACACTGCACCTATCATACTACTATGGCTGACCCTGTAAAACAACACATTACACTGGACCTATCATACTACTATGGCTGACCCTGTAAAACAACACATTACACTGCACCTATCATACTACTATGGCTGACCCTGTAAAACAACACATTACACTGGACCTATCATACTACTATGGCTGACCCTGTATAACAACACATTACACTGGACCTATCATACTACTATGGCTGACCCTGTAAAACAACACATTACACTGCACCGATCATACTACTATGGCTGACCCTGTAAAACAACACATTACACTGGACCTATCATACTACTATGGCTGACCCTGTAAAACAACACATTACACTGCACCTATCATACTACTATGGCTGACCCTGTAAAACAACACATTACACTGGACCTATCATACTACTATGGCTGACCCTGTAAAACAACACATTACACTGCACCTATCATACTACTATGGCTGACCCTGTAAAACAACACATTACACTGGACCTATCATACTACTATGGCTGACCCTGTAAAACAACACATTACACTGGACCTATCATACTACTATGGCTGACCCTGTAAAACAACACACTGCACCTATCATACTACTATGGCTGACCCTGTAAAACAACACATTACACTGCACCTATCATACTACTATGGCTGACCCTGTAAAAACAACACATTACACTGGACCTATCATACTACTATGGCTGACCCTGTAGAACAACACATTACACTGGACCTATCATACTACTATGGCTGACCCTGTAGAACAACACATTACACTGGACCTATCATACTAATATGGCTGACCCTGTAAAACAACACATTACACTGGACCTATCATACTACTATGGCTGACCCTGTAAAACAACACATTACACTGCACCTAATCAGGTGTTTGAGACAATAAAACATCTTTAATTCTTAGTGCACTACTTTTTTTATCAGGTTCCATATTGTTCTGGTCCAAAGTAGTGCACTTTGTAGGGAATTCATGTAGGATGCTGTTTGGGACGCAGCCTCAGCCTTCACACTGACAACAGACTCCATGTCACTGCCCTCCTTCACTCCCTCCCACCCTGTCAAACGGTGGTTGACAATCTGAATTGCTAGTTTTTTTTTAAAGGAATGATATTTCACCTGTTGACGTCAATGTAACACACAGTAGAGCCTTCTCTGTCTCTCCGCTCTGATGACCTTTGACTCTGTCTTCTAGTATCTACAGTTGGAGAACTCTACGCTGAACGGAGACAGAAACGCTTCCCTGCTCCCCACCAAGACGGCTCCCTCACGCCCGCAGAAAATGGTCACCATCTCGGAGGTCGCTGTCGGGGCGCAGCCCCGGGCCCCAGCCAATCGGAGCGGTGTGAACCAGGAAGTAAAGGAGGAGGGTGCGAGTCAGACCCAGCCCTCCATCCTGAACGCCAGAGTGGGGCCTGGACCCGCCACCCGCCCCAAACCCAGCCGGGAGGGACCCTTACCCGCCACCCGCCCCAAACCCAGCCGGGAGAGACCCTTACCCCCTCCTCTCCTGCCCAGCCTCGCTGTCTCAGTCACACAGAATGGCTCTGCGCAGGTGAGCGCAACGGTCTTTACCTTGAGAGACCCATCAGCCATAACTGGGCTGTCATAGTTAGGGCCCGGAGTTTAACCTGTCGGGCCCGGAGGTTTACCCCATGTGTACAAACCCTGGTTGACTGATTTAGGTGCTGTATTGAAGCCATTTTAGGTGCTGTATTGAAGCCATTTTAGGTGCTGTATTGAAGCCATTTTAGGTGCTGTATTGAAGCCATTTTAGGTGCTGTATTGAAGCCATTGCGCAGCCATCTTGGCACTCCTCCTCAATATTAGGACTTTTACCTGTCCTAGTGAGGGCCCAGTGTGTGTGTGTCGGCCATGTTTTTCCCCGTGTGACTGACTGTGGATGTTAAGCTGCTCACCCTGCATACCACCCTGCATCCCACTGCATACCACCCTGCATACCACTACTGCTGCATCCCACTGCATACCACCCTGCATACCACTACTGCATCCCACTGCTGCTGCATCCCACTGCATACCGCTGCTGCATCCCACTGCTGCTGCATCCCACTGCTGCTGCATCCCACTGCATCCCACTGCTGCTGCATCCCACTGCTGCATACCACCCTGCATACCACCCTGCATACCACCCTGCATACCACTGCATACCGCTGCTGCATCCTTTCTTCTGGTCTAAAATATATATATCCCAATGCCCAGGGCAGTGTTAGGATGGGACGTTAAACGGGTGACCTGACTCTCTGTGGTCACTAAAGATCCCATGGCGCTTATCGTAAGAGTAGGGGTGTTAACCCCGGTGTCCTGACTAAACGTCCAATCAGAACCTCATGGCCACCTAATCATCCCCAGCTTCCAATTGGCTCATTCATCCCCCCCCCCCCCCTTCCTCTCCCCTGTAACTATTCCCCAGGTCGTTGCTGTAAATGAGAACGTGTTCTCAGTCAACTAACCTGGTAAAATAAGGGGTTCAGTAAACAACCCTGTGTGCTGCTGCGTGTCAGAGGGTGGGGGGGTGGGGGGGGGGGGTCTCTGGTTTCTGTCAGGAAACGTGGGACATCGAATCGGTGTCACCTTCACCAGGTGTCACCTTCACCTTGTGTCTCGCTGTCTCGCTCTCAGGTACGTCACAGTGACAGAGTGAGTCTTACCTTGAAGCTGAACGGTCGACCAGACTTTGGTTTCAACACTCACTGGGACTCAGCAGGAGCGCGAGTCGGAGGCATCCGACCAGGTAAGAACACCGCTCCTTCAGGGATGGATGGACGTATGTCATGTGTTCTGTGTTTCACCACCTTGGTCCTTTTGGTTGTAATCAAGTAAGAACTTTAACAAAGTAGGTAAGATTCCAAAATAAATGTAGCAACTAAGTAATGGATGAAGTTTGACCAAACAGCTGAATATTTATCGTTTGGGATAAGTGGTCCTCTTTAGCTCAATTGGTAGAGCACGGCGCTTGTAACGCCAGGGTAGTGGGTTCGATCCCAGGGACCCACCCATATTTAAAAATGTATGCACGCATGACTGTAAGTCGCTTTGGATAAAAGCGTCTGCTAAATGGCATATTATTATTATTATTATTATTATTATATTATTATACGTTTTAGTCTGTGAAGGTGTCTTGGTACTAGAGACTTTGAATTGACCTGGCTGGGTCATTAGTAATGTCCATACTGGTTGTTCCACCAATGTCCGTTGCCTACAGTATAGGGAGATATTCATCAATGTTTAAACAGAGCTGTGACTTACCCTGCAACAGAGACCTAGTCAGAACCAGAGTGGATATCTATGGTCAGGAGAACTACAACCTTATACTGTTCCTCTGGGTTAGTCAGGTGGGACTGGAAATACTATCTTCTACTGGCCTGTAACTCATCTCTCTCTCTGCTCTCTGCTACTGGCCTGTAACTCATCTCTCTCTCTGCTCTCTACTACTGTCCTGTAACTCATCTCTCTCTCTCTGCTCTCTGCTACTGGCCTGTAACTCATCTCTCTCTCTGCTCTCTGCTACTGGCCTATAACTCATCTCTCTCTCTGCTCTCTTCTACTGTCCTGTAACTCATCTCGCTCTCTGCTCTCTTCTACTGGCCTGTAACTCATCTCTCTCTCTGCTCTCTTCTACTGACCTGTAACTCATCTCTCTCTCTCTCTGCTCTCTGCTACTGGCCTGTAACTAATCTCTCTCTCTCTCTGCTCTCTGCTACTGGCCTGTAACTAATCTCTCTCTCTCTCTGCTCTCTGCTACTGGCCTGTAACTCATCTCTCTCTGCTACTGGCCTGTAACTCATCTCTCTCTCTGCTCTCTTCTACTGGCCTGTAACTCATCTCTCTCTCTGCTCTCTTCTACTGGCCTGTAACTCATCTCTCTCTCTCTGCTCTCTCCTACTGGCCTGTAACTCATCTCTCTCTCTGCTCTCTTCTACTGGCCTGTAACTCATCTCTCTCTCTCTGCTCTCTTCTACTGGCCTGTAACTCATCTCTCTCTCTCTCTGTCTCTCTCTCTCTCTCTGCTCTCTTTTACTGACCTGTAACTCATCTCTCTCTCTGCTCTCTTCTACTGTCCTGTAACTCATCTCTCTCTCTGCTCTCTTCTACTGGCCTGTAACTCATCTCTCTCTCTGCTCTCTTCTACTGACCTGTAACTCATCTCTCTCTCTCTCTGCTCTCTGCTCTCTTTTACTGACCTGTAACTCATCTCTCTCTCTGCTCTCTTCTACTGTCCTGTAACTCATCTCTCTCTCTGCTCTCTACTACTGGCCTGTAACTCATCTCTCTCTCTGCTCTCTACTACTGTCCTGTAACTCATCTCTCTCTCTGCTCTCTACTACTGTCCTGTAACTCATCTCTCTCTCTGCTCTCTTTTACTGACCTGTAACTCATCTCTCTCTCTGCTCTCTGCTACTGGCCTGTAACTCATCTCTCTCTCTGCTCTCTGCTACTGGCCTATAACTCATCTCTCTCTCTGCTCTCTTCTACTGTCCTGTAACTCATCTCGCTCTCTGCTCTCTTCTACTGGCCTGTAACTCATCTCTCTCTCTGCTCTCTTCTACTGACCTGTAACTCATCTCTCTCTCTCTCTCTCTCTGCTCTCTTTTACTGACCTGTAACTCATCTCTCTCTCTGCTCTCTTCTACTGTCCTGTAACTCATCTCTCTCTCTGCTCTCTACTACTGGCCTGTAACTCATCTCTCTCTCTGCTCTCTACTACTGTCCTGTAACTCATCTCTCTCTCTGCTCTCTACTACTGTCCTGTAACTCATCTCTCTCTCTGCTCTCTTTTACTGACCTGTAACTCATCTCTCTCTCTGCTCTCTTCTACTGGCCTGTAACTCCTCTCTCTCTCTCTGCTCTCTTCTACTGGCCTGTAACTCATCTCTCTCTCTCTCTGTCTCTCTCTCTCTCTCTCTGCTCTCTTTTACTGACCTGTAACTCATCTCTCTCTCTGCTCTCTTCTACTGTCCTGTAACTCATCTCTCTCTCTGCTCTCTTCTACTGGCCTGTAACTCATCTCTCTCTCTGCTCTCTTCTACTGGCCTGTAACTCATCTCTCTCTCTCTCTGCTCTCTTCTACTGGCCTGTAACTCATCTCTCTCTCTGCTCTCTGCTACTGGCCTGTAACTCATCTCTCTCTCTGCTCTCTTCTACTGTCCTGTAACTCATCTCTCTCTCTGCTCTCTTCTACTGGCCTGTAACTCATCTCTCTCTCTGCTCTCTTCTACTGGCCTGTAACTCATCTCTCTCTCTCTCTGTCTCTCTCTCTCTCTCTGCTCTCTTTTACTGACCTGTAACTCATCTCTCTCTCTGCTCTCTTCTACTGTCCTGTAACTCATCTCTCTCTCTGCTCTCTTCTACTGGCCTGTAACTCATCTCTCTCTCTGCTCTCTTCTACTGGCCTGTAACTCATCTCTCTCTCTCTCTGCTCTCTTCTACTGGCCTGTAACTCATCTCTCTCTCTCTCTGTCTCTCTCTCTCTCTCTGCTCTCTTCTACTGTCCTGTAACTCATCTCTCTCTCTGCTCTCTACTACTGGCCTGTAACTCATCTCTCTCTCTGCTCTCTACTACTGTCCTGTAACTCATCTCTCTCTCTGCTCTCTTCTACTGTCCTGTAACTCATCTCTCTCTCTGCTCTCTTCTACTGGCCTGTAACTCATCTCTCTCTCTGCTCTCTACTACTGTCCTGTAACTCATCTCTCTCTCTCTGCTCTCTACTACTGTCCTGTAACTCATCTCTCTCTCTGCTCTCTTCTACTGTCCTGTAACTCATCTCTCTCTCTCTGCTCTCTTCTACTGTCCTGTAACACATCTCTTTCCTCTTATCTCTCGAACAGCCTATGGACCTGTACAGTATGTTAATGCTGCGGTTAGGATGGTTTACATTCCAATCTAATCAGCCTTGTGTTTTTGGCAACCAACTGTACAAAGGCCTCAACAAGGTGAAAGCCTCCCCTCTCTCCTCCCCCTGCAGGCAGTCCTGCAGAGTTGTGCCAGCTGCGTGCGGGTGATGAGATAGTGTCTGTTGGCGGGCACAGGGTGGCAGAGATGAGCCACGACCAGTGGAAGGGCACCATGACCTCTGCCCTGCAGAAGGGGAGTCTCACCATGGACGTACAGCGCTATGGTAACAACGGTGAGCGAAAGAGACTCCGCCCCCTTCCGCCTGACCTGCTGGGAGCTCGGTTTGTCCCTCACCCGCTTGCCTTCCTGTAGTGTCCCCGTCTGTTCTGTTTGTCCCTCAACTCTCCCATGTAGTGTCCCGGTCTTGTCTGTCCCTCAGAGGACGTGGTAGTGTGTTGTCTCTGTGTCCCTCATCTACCACTATAGCAGGGTTTCCCATCCCTTTCCTCAGGGACCAGCTGTTGTAGCCCTAATCTGACACCTGATTTGATTTAGTCAGCTGTCACCAAGCCCTTGACTAATTGGATCAGGTGTGCCAATTCAGGGTTAAAACAAATGTGACTGACCGCCTCTTACGTTTTATGTAGCAAAATTTTAAATTAGTTGTTTTTACATTGGATAAAAGTATAGACTCAGAGCTAGAAAATTGTATATAATACACTACAGTTGAGGAACAAAGGGGAAAGTAATTCTGCTTTGAAAGATGATAAACTTGTAACCCCACTTTTGAGAAAATGGCCCTTGAATATTTTGGTACACCTACTGGAGAGCTGTTCTTTGTCTACACCCATTCAGCATCGTTCACACCCTCTTAAGCCTTAGCCCCTCCCATCTCTTTAAGGAGTCACATGCGAGGCCATGTGCTAAACAGAGTGAGTAAGGTAGTGTTGTAAACAACCAAAGATGTCAAGACTAAAAGTAGTAGCCAATAATAATCTAGTCCTTGGCCTCCATCCTAATCTGACTTTGGTGTTGTTCTTCACATTACCGTCCCGGATACTGATTTTGTATTTCATATAGTGTGTATTTGTCACATTGCACAGCATACAGAAGGTGGAAACCAGTGAAATGGTTACTATTTACATAGAAGTAGAAAGTGTCCAGATAAATGTTGGATTAATATTTAATTAATGATTAGATGATGATGACACACTTGTCTAAATTGATGGGTCATGTGAAATAAATACTGTAACCACCTCCAGCAACATCTAGTGAAGTGGATGGGGTCGCTGCAGAAGGTGTAAACAGTACAGTGAAATTATGAATTGCATATTTTCATTAGTAGCAATATTACAAATAGAAAGTGTCAATAAGTGTCAATGCCAGTAGAGAGAACATATACAGTATGTACAAGAACAATATCAATAACCATAGCGTTGATACTGGTGATAGATCAGGTAGTTTTATGTCTACAATCAGGGGGTAAAGTGGCTGAGCAGCAGGACACAAAAATAAAATAGTAGCAGCAACGTGTGGCTGTGTTAGGAGAGAGTCACTGCAGATAGTCCGGATGACTGGGAACTCGCCCCCCAGTGATGAACTGGTCCGTCCGCTCCACGCACGAACAAGGGAATCTATATTCGGAGGGCCTGTTTCTGTCCTGCCTTTGACTTCGTCGCAAAACTCCCTAATCTTCTCAAAAATATCCGTTTGGTCTAGTTGTGTCCAGTCCAGCTGGTGCTTGTACATGCAGACCATCTCTGGGAGGAAGGACGTCAGCGTTGCACAGCAGCTGAAACCTGGTCCCAACTGAGTCCGAACGCTCCTTGGCGACGACAACGCCAGGCTCCAGTCCAACCACGTGGGGCAGCCATTTTCTCCACAGATTCCTGAAGGAAGACGGCCCAACTGCACGTACCTCTGGGGAAAAATACACAAATAATGTGAGATCAATAAAAGTAGTGCCAATCATGTTGGAGGTGAAATAAAATAATCAAAAGGTGTTGATGCTTTACATACCAAGTGTTGTCATCGATTCCTTGTAGAGACGCCGCTCCGCTGCTTCTGTCACATGAGATGGCAGCAGCTTTCCACCAAAGGATTGGCGTCCTGGGTGGCGTCCTGGGTGGCGTCCTGGGTGGCGTCCTGGGTGACGTCCTGGGTGGCGTCCTGGGTGGCGTCCTGGGTGGCGTCCTGGGTGGCGTCCCGGGTGGCGTCCCGGGTGGCGTCCTGGGTGTGGTCCCGGGTGGCGTCCTGGGTGTGGTCCCGGGTGGCGTCCCGGGTGGCGTCCTGGGTGGCGTCCTGGGTGGCGTCCTGGGTGGGGTCCTGGGTGGGGTCCTGGGTGGCGTCCTGGGTGGCGTCCTGGGTGGCGTCCCGGGTAATACTATTGCATTATCCTCTCTATAGTTGTTGATGAAGTTCACAACTTGCTGCAAGTCCTCGTGCTTAGCTAGCTAACAGTATGCTTTGACTTGCAATGAAAACGACTTTCTGACAAAATTAGGAAAGTTATCTGAATTTTGCTAGCTTTCCCGTGCATTCAGAAAATATTCAGACCCCTTGACTTTTTCCACATTTTGTTACGTTACAGCCTTATTCTAAAATTGATTACATTGTTTTTTTTTGTCATCAATCTACACACAATACCCCATAATGACAAAGCAAAAACAGGTTTTTAAAAATATCATATTTACATAAGTATTCAGACCTTTTACTCAGTACTTTGTTGAAGCACCTTTGGCAGCGATTACAGCCTCGAGTCTTCTTGGGTATGACGCTACAAGCTTGGCACACCTGTATTTAGGGAGTTTCTCCCATTCTTCTCTGCAGATCCTCTCAAGCTCTGTCAGTTTGAATGGAGAGTGTCGCTGCACTGCTATTTTCAGGTCTCTCCAGAGATGTTCGATTGGGTTCAAGTCCGGGCTCTGGCTGGGCCACTCAAGGACATTCAGAGACTTGTCCCGAAGCCTCTCCTGTGTTGTCTTGGCTGTGTTCTTAGGGTCGTTGTCCTGTTGGAAGGTGAACCTTCACCCCAGTCTGAGGTCCTGAGCGCTCTGGAGCAGGTTTTCATCAAGGATCTCTCTGTACTTTGCGCCGTTCATCTTTTCCCTCGATCCTGACTAGTCTCCCCGTCTCTGCCGCTGAAAAACATCCCCACAGCATGATTCTGCCACCACTATGCTTCCCCGTAGGGATGGTACCAGGTTTCCTCCAGACGTGACGCTTAGCATTAAGGCCAAAGAGTTCAATCTTGGTTTCATCAGACCAGAGAGTCTTGTTTCTCATGGTCTGAGAGTCTTAGGTGCCTTTTGGCAAACTCCAAGCGTTCTGTCATGTGCCTTTTTAACTGAGTGGCTTCCGTCTGGCCACTCTGCCATAAAGGCCTGATTTGGTGGAGTGCTGCAGAGATGGTTGTCCTTCTGCAAGGTTCTCCCATCTCCACAGAGGAGCTCTGTCAGTGACCATCGGGTTCGTGGTCACCTCCCTGACCAAGGCCCTTCTCCCCCGATTGCTCAGTTTAGCCGGGCGGCCAGCTTTAGGAAGAGTCTTGGTGGTTCCAAACTTATTTTCTTCCATTTTAAGAATGATAGAGGCCACTGTGTTCTTGGGGACCTTCAATGCTGCAGACATTTTTTTGGTACCCTTCCCCAGATCTGTGCCTCGAAACAATCCTTTCTCGGAGCTCGATGGACAATTCCTTCGACCTCATGGCTTGGTTTTTGCTCTGACATGCACTGTCAACTGTGGGACCTTATATAGGCAGGTGTGTGCCTTTCCAAATCATGTCCAATCAGTTGAATTCACCACAAGTGGACTCAAACAGTTGTAGAAACATCTCAAGGATGATCAATGGAAACAGGATGCACCTGAGCTCAATTGAGTGTCATAGCAAAGGGTCTGAATACTTATGTCAATAAGGTGTGTGTACATACATACATACATACATACATACATACATACATACATACATACATACATACATACATACATACATACATACATACATACATACATACATACAGTGAGGGGGAAAAAAGTATTTGATCCCCTGCTGATTTTGTACGTTGGCCCACTGAAAAAGAAATTATCAGACTATTATTACAGACCTTCTCCAGATCCTTCAGGTTTCGGGGCTGTCGCTGGGCAATACGGACTTTCAGCTCCCTCCAAATATTTTTTATTGGGTTCAGGTCTGGAGACTGGCTAGGCCAGTCCAGGACCTTGAGATGCTTCTTACGGAGCCACTCCTTAGTTGCCCTGGCTGTGTGTTTCGGGTCGTTGTCATGCTGGAAGACCCAGCCACGACCCATCTTCAAGGCTCTTACTGAGGGAAGGAGGTTGTTGGCCAAGATCTCGCGATACATGGCCCCATCCATCCTCCCCTCAATACGGTGCAGTCGTCCTGTCCCCTTTGCAGAAAAGCATCCCCAAAGAATGATGTTTCCACCGCCATGCTTCACGGTTGGGATGGTGTTCTTGGGGTTTTACTCATCCTTCTTCCTCCAAACACGGCGAGTGTTGACCAAAAAGCTCAATTTTTGTCTCATCAGACCACATGACCTTCTCCCATTCCTCCTCTGGATCATCCAGATGGTCATTGGCAAACTTCAGACGGGCCTGGACATGCGCTGGCTTGAGCAGGGGGACCTTGCGTGCGCTGCAGGATTTTAATCCATGACGGCGTAGTGTGTTACTAATGGTTTTCTTTGAGACTGTGGTCCCAGCTCTCTTCAGGTCATTGACCAGGTCCTGCCGTGTAGTTCTGGGCTGATCCCTCACCTTCCTCATGATCATTGATGCCCCACGAGGTGAGATCTTGCATGGAGCCCCAGACCGAGGGTGATTGACCGTCATCTTGAACTTCTTCCATTTTCTAATAATTGCGCCAACAGTTGTTGCCTTCTCACCAAGCTGTTTGCCTATTGTCCTGTAGCCCATCCCAGCCTTGTGCAGGTCTACAATTGTATCCCTGATGTCCTTGCACAGCTCTGATTTTCTGGATTTTTGTTTTAGATTCTGTCTCTCACAGTTGAAGTGTACCTATGATAAATATTACAGACCTCTACATGCTTTGTAAGTAGGAAAACCTGCAAAATCGGCAGTGTATCAAATACTTGTTCTCCTCACTGTATATAAAAAATTAATTGGTCATTTAGCAGACGCTCTTATCCAGAGCGACTTATAGGAGCAATTAGGGTTAAGTGCCTTGCTCAAGGGCACATCGACAGATTTTTTCACCTAGTCAGCTCGGGGATTAGAACCAGCATATATATGAGAGATTTCCAAACAGTTCTAAACCTGTTTTCGCTTTGTCATTTTGGAGTATTGTGTGTGTGTAGATTGATGAGGGGAAACGTTATTTAATCCATTTTAGAATAAAGCTTTAATGTAACAAAATGTTGGAAAAAGTAATGGTCTGTATACATGGATGAACACTTCTCCCTCTGTCACGGATGCCATGGTTGCCTTTTTAGTTTGAAGAAGTGATCCGGTGTTTTATACAACAGCCTTCCGTGGTCTCTTTTCGACTCCCAATCAAACGGCTGAATTTTCTCCTTAGATCATTCCACTGATTTTCAAAACTCGGTCAACTTCTTCGGTGTTGATCGCCGTTTCTTCCCCACCAAGACTCTACAACGTCCGGTTCAGTTGATGTTTTGACCTAAATCCAGAGATTTCCTCACCGTCTGATTCATTTTCAGAGTCAGTCAACATGGCACGATCGTCCTACGGAAAGTAGTCCCAACTTTTTCCCCAATGATCTTCGTCGTTATCGGCTGCTAAATTCAGGGCAGTAATTTTCAGAGCAACACTTTTGCAGTTCTCCATGATCTCTTAAAAAAAAAAAAAAAGCCATGGTAGCAAGGATTATCTACACATACTGAGCAGCTTTATGTTATAGACAGGATGCTACATGGCAGACATCTGAACTCCTTTCTCGGAATGTCCGGCCCATCCGTTATCTCAGCCAATCAAGGCTAGTGGGAAGTGATAGATTAATTATTAATGACTAATTATTACACCCTGAAACTGTGTATAATGTGTTAGAATGTGTGAGTGTAGGACCAGTAAAGACTATGACATTGAGCTACTATTTAGCAATGTGAGTAAGAGTTAGACCAGACAACAAAGGACAAGGAGAGCTGTCTACAGACAACTGAGAAACCAAGATAAAGAGGCCCCTCCCAGTTTAGGGAGGAGAGACTGTTAGGCTTTTTAAGGAGTATAAAATATTGTGCAGGATATTGTGAGAACGGCGATAACTAAGGAATGCAGGTAGTAGGCTATGATGAAGTGTGTGTGAACTGATGGTCAGGAGAGCAGTTTTAGAGTGGAAAACTACAGCCCGCCTAAAGAGGGGAGGGATTTTTTGTATGACGTATGAGTGTAAAAGGTGGACTCTGAAATTGTAATGGCCCTGAGGCGAGGGATAGGAAGTACTGTTCTATTGGTCCCTGAGGCGAGGGATAGGAAGTACTGTTCTATTGGTCCCTGAGGCAAGGTTTAGGAAGTACTGTTCTATTGGTCCCTGAGGCGAGGTTTAGGAAGTACTGTTCTATTGGTCCCTGAGGCGAGGGATAGGAAGTACTGTTCTAAATGTTTTTAAATGTGCTTCGATGTTCCTCTTTTTCCTCTATTTTGTTTAGGAAACTGTCTTTTATCAAAGCAATTCATGTTGGTTAGGTTCTACAGCTCCATAACTGGGAAAGGAGTGTCTCTGTCCTACACATGTTTAATGAACCTTACAAGTATAGACTGTTTTTCCGTCATAGGACTCCGTAGAGAATCCTGACTTTTTTTGACAGTGGCTATTAGGCTACTGATCGTGATCAAGGATCACACGATCTAGCTATTGCTAATCGCTATTAGCTATTGCTAATCGATCTCCCGGCCTACTGATCGTGATCGAGGATCAATATTTAGCCTACTGATTTTGTTAATCAATGTTTTCTAAATCTTTTCTGGACCGTGTTTTGTGGTTTGACAGATTGGGGCAGCGGCCTTCCTTCCCATAAAATCATCAATCTGACCAGTGGAGCTCCGACACTTATAGGTCGACCTGATGCCAGCAGAGACGCCGTAATATCCACAGCGAAGAGGGTGAAACCGGCCCAGCTCAACGGACAAGAGGTCAACGTGTGTCACTTTGTCCATATGATCAGTATTGATAGATAGTATTTATAGAGTGATGAAGGAAACGGGTTTCAAACAAATATCTTAAAAATAAAATCTATTTTTTTTTTGTATCTTTCAAATCTTTTTTTTCCCCCTCTCCTAGTGTGTGACATCTAAAAGCATGAAGGGTGGTTTTCGTGACGATCCTGTGACCATCGGAAGGAAAGGTAATGAATTAACTGACTGGGACTGTACAGTGCCTTCAGAAAGTGTTCACACACCCCTTGACTTTTTCGACATTTTGTTTCAGCCTGAATTTTTTTAATTGATACAATTTAGATATGTCACTGGCCTACACACAATACCCCATAATGTGAAAGTGGAATTATGTTTTTAGATTTTTTTAATTAGTAAAAAATGAAACACTGAAATGACTTCTGTCAATAAGTATTCAATCCCTTTGTTATGGCAAGCCTAAATAAGTTCAGGAGAAAAAATGTCCTTAACAAGTCACAAGTTGCATGGACTCACTGTGTTCAATAATAGCGTTTAACATTATTTTTTTTAATGACTACCTCATCTCTGTACCCCACTCATAGAATTATCTGGAAGGTCCCTCAGTTAAGCGGGGAATTTCAAACAGATTCAACCACAAAGACCAGGGAGGTTTTCCAATGCCTCGCAAAAAAGGGCACCTATTGGTAGATGGGTAAAAAAAACAGACATTGAATATCCCGTTGAACATGGTGAAGTTATTAATTAAACTGTTGTATCAAAACACCCAGTCACTACAAAGATACAGGCATCCTTCCTAATTCAGTTGCCGGAGAGGAAAGAAACCGCTCAGGGATTTCACCATGGTGACTTTAAAACAGAGTTTAATGGCTGTGATCGGAGAGAGCTGAGGATGGATCAACAATATTGTAGTTACTCCACAATACTAAACCTAAATTACAGGGTGAAAATAAGGAAGCCTGTAAAGATAAAAAATATTCTAAAACGTGACAAAATAATGAACTTTTATGTCCTGAATACAGTGTTATGTTTGGGACACATCACTGAGTACCACTCTCGCCATATTTTCAAGCATAGTGGTGGCTGCATCATGTTATGGGTATGCTTGTAATCGTTAAGGGCTGGGGAGTTTTTCAGGATAAAACAATAAACTGAATGGAGCTAAGCACAGGCAAAATCCTAGAGGGAAACCTGCTTCAGTCAGCTTTACACCAGAGACTAGGATATTAATTCACCTTTCAGCAGGACAATAATCTACAACACGAGGCCAAATCTACAATGGAGTTGCTTACCAAGACGACATTGAGTGTTCCTGAGTGGCTTAGTTACAGTTTTGACTTAAATCAGCTTGAAAATATATGGCATGAATTGAAAATGACTGTCTAGCAATGATCAACAACCAACTTGACACAGCTTGAAGAATAAAAAAAATAAAAATAATGTGCAAATATTGCAAAATCCAGGTGTGCAAAGCTCTTAGAGACTTACCCAGAAAGACTCACAGCTGTAATCGCTGGCAAAGGTGATTCTAACATGTATTGACCCAGGGGTGTGAATACTTACGTAAATTAGCAAAAATGTCTAAACACTCATTATGGGGTATTGTGTGTGAAATCTATTTAATCCATTTTGAATTAAGCACAACAAAATGTGGAATAAGTCAAGGGGTATAAATACTTTCTGAAGGCGCTGTGTCTTTATGAAATGAAGAAAAGGTTTTAGAGTTTCCTGGTAGTTCCCGGATGAATCTCTGTTACTGTCTCTCACTTCGGCTTCTCTTTCACACTCCCTCTGTTTCCCTCCATGTAGAACATGAACTGATTGTTTTGAAAACCCAGGAAAGGAGAGCAGAGTTTTTTAAGCAGAAAGGTAAAGAGTCAAGGTTGTTAATGTCTTGTCGCCAGGCTTTTGTAGTTGTGTTGTTGTGGCTTGGGGCTTGTGTTGGTTTATATTTAAAGAAGAGTCATCAATCCGTCTTTGCATTTGCTTTGTAGCTGAAAATGGCTCAACTCTGGTGACGCATGTTTGGCCTAGATTCTGCTACCCAGATACACTACTGGTCAAAAGTTTTAGAACACCTACTCATTCAAGGGTTTTTCTTTATTTTTACTATTTTCTACATTGTAGAATAATAGTGAAGACATCAAAACTATGAAATAACACATATGGAATCATGTAGTAACCAAAAAAGTGCTAAACAAATCAAAATAGATTTTAAATTTGAGATTCTTCAAATAGCCACCCTTTGCCTTGATGACAGCTTTGCACACTCTTGACATTCTCTCAACCAGCTTCACCTGGAATGCTTTTCCAACAGTCTTGAAGGAAATCCCACATATGCTGAGCACTTGTTGGCTGCTTTTCCTTCACTCTGCGGTCCGACTCATCCCAAACCATCTCAATTGGGTTGAGGTCGGGGGATTGTGGAGGCCAGGTCATTTGATGCAGCACTCCATCACTCTCATTCTTGGTAAAATAGCCCTTACACAGCCTGGAGGTGTGTTGGGTCATTGTCCTGTCGAAAAACAAATGATAGTCCCACTAAGCCCAAACCAGATGGGATGGCGTATCGCTGCAGAATGCTGTGGTAGCCATGCTGGTTAAGTGTGCCTTGCATTCTAAAGAAATCACTGACAGTGTCACCAGCAAAGCACCATCACACCATCACACCACCTCCTCCATGCTTTACGGTGGGAAATACACATGCAGAGATCATCCGTTCACCCACACTGCGTCTCACAAAGACACGGCGGTTGGAACCAAAAAAATCTCAAATTTGGTCTAATGTCCATTGCTCGTGTTTCTTTGCCCAAGCAAGTCTCTTCTTATTGGTGTCCTTTAGTAGTGGTTTCTTTGCAGCAATTCGACCATGAAGGCCTGATTCAGACAGTCCCCTCTGAACAGTTGATGTTGAGATGTGTCTGTGACTTGAACTCTGTGAAGCATTTATTTGGGCTGCAATTTCTGAGGCTGGTAACTCTAATGAACTTATCCTCTGCAGCAGAGGTAACTCTGGGTCTTCCATTCCTGTGGCGGTCCTCATGAGAGCCAGTTTCATCATTGCGCTTGATGGTTTTTGCGACTGCACTTGAAGAAACGTTCAAAGTTCTTGACATTTTCCATATTGACTGACCTTCATGTCTTAAAGTAATGATGGACTGTAATTTCTCTTTGCTTATTTGAGCTGTTCTTGCCATAATATGGACTTGGTCTTTTATACCAAATAGAGCTATCTTCTGTATACCCCCCCCCCCCCCCCCCCCCCTACCTTGTCACAACACAACTGATTGGCTCAAACGCATTAAGAAGGAAAGATATTCTGCTGTCCATATAGAATGGAAAGAGGACCTCTCCTGGTTACCAGCTCTGTTGCTGTGAAGGTGACCTCTCCTGGTTACCAGCTCTGTTACTGTGAAGGTGACCTCTCCTGGTTACCAGCTCTATTACTGTGAAGGTGACCTCTCCTGGTTACCAACTCTGTTACTGTGAAGGTGACCTCTCCTGGTTACCAACTCTGTTACTGTGAAGGTGACCTCTCCTGGTTACCAGCTCTGTTACTGTGAAGGTGACCTCTCCTGGTTACCAGCTCTGTTACTGTGAAGGTGACCTCTCCTGGTTACCAACTCTGTTACTGTGAAGGTGACCTCTCCTGGTTACCAGCTCTGTTACTGTGAAGGTGACCTCTCCTGGTTACCAGCTCTGTTACTGTGAAGGTGACCTCTCCTGTCATAATGCAGCTCTTTCCCCCCAGCCTCACCAGGAGTCAGCTCTATGGTCTATCTATGTGGTAAGTGTGTGTGTTTTTGTGTGTGTGTAGTGCTCTGAAGTTGAGGCAACAACACTCTCCAGTATCTGGACCATCTCTCCCAGGCAGTTCTGACTCTTTGATTACTACATAGTCAAGTCTGTGTGAATCCGAGTCCACGATGAATGGAGAATCTCAGCTGATTTGGAGCTGTGGTTTTAGATCGTACGGTGGCCCTGTTGGGTGCTTGGTGTGCAGTGCTCTTTGTTTCTTTCATAAATAGAATGATAATAAATGTGGTGACATAATTACTGGAGAAATGTATTCTCACATTGGCTGACTGTTAACGCACCCGCTCTCCCCCCTCTCTCTCCCCCCTCCTCTCGCCTCTCGCCCCCTCCTCTCGCCTCCCTCCCCCCTCTCGCCTCTCGCCTCCCTCCCCCCTCTCGCCTCTCGCCTCCCTCCCCTCGCCTCTCGCTCACCCCTCGCCTCTCGCTCACCCCTCGCCTCTCGCTCACCCCTCGCCTCTCGCTCACCCCTCGCCTCTCGCTCACCCCTCGCCTCTCGCTCACCCCTCGCCTCTCTCGCTCACACCTCGCTCACCCCTCGCCTCTCTCGCTCACCCCTCGCCTCTCTCGCTCACCCCTCGCCTCTCTCGCCGCTCGCCCCTCGCCTCTCTCGCCGCTCACCCCTCGCCTCTCTCGCCGCTCACCCCTCGCCTCTCTCGCCGCTCACCCCTCGCCTCTCTCGCCCCTCGCCTCTCTCGCCGCTCGCCCCTCGCCTCTCTCGCCGCTCGCCCCTCGCCTCTCTCGCCGCTCGCCCCTCGCCTCTCTCGCCCCTCGCCTCTCTCGCCGCTCGCCGCTCGCCCCTCTCGCCGCTCACCCCTCGCCGCTCACCCCTCGCCGCTCACCCCTCGCCGCTCACCCCTCGCCGCTCACCCCTCACCTCTCTCGCCGCTCACCAATCGCCTCTCTCGCCGCTCACCCCTCGCCTCTCTCGCCGCTCACCCCTCGCCTCTCTCGCCGCTCACCCCTCGCCTCTCTCGCCTCTCTCTCCCCCTCCTCTCGCCTCTCTCTCTCCCCCTCCTCTCGCCTCTCTCTCTCCCCCCTCCTCTCGCCTCTCTCTCTCCCCCCTCCTCTCGCCTCTCTCTCTTCCCCCTCCTCTCGCCTCTCTCTCCCCCCTCTCTCTGTTAGGAGGATCGGCTTCGGCAATATCTGATGTAAGTCATAGAAAAAAGATGGGGGAACAGTGGCACTAAGGGTGTGTGTGTGTGTTGTGATGGTGTGTGTGTGTGTTGTGATGGTGTGTGTTGTGATGGTGTGTGTGTGTAACGGTGTGTGTGTGTTGTAACGGTGTGTGTGTGTTGTGACGGTGTGTGTGTGTGTGTGTTGTGACGGTGTGTGTGTGTGTTGTGACGGTGTGTGTGTGTGTTGTGACGGTGTGTGTTGTGACGGTGTGTGTGTGTGTGTTGTGACGGTGTGTGTGAATGGTAATATTCTGGGTTGTCCTCCAGCTCCAGGTGCCGTCCCTCAGCACATCCCCCTCCAGTTGGTCCTGGGACCCCGAGGAGGAGAGGAGCAGGCAGGAGAAGTGGCAGCAGGAGCAGGAGCGCCTCCTACAGGTCAGGAAGACTGACTCTCTCTCACATACACACACGAGAAATGGCAGGAGCGCCTCCTACAGGTCAGGAAGACTGACTCTCTCTCACATACACACACGAGAAATGGCAGGAGCGCCTCCTACAGGTCAGGAAGACTGACTCTCTCTCACATACACACACGAGAAATGGCAGGAGCGCCTCCTACAGGTCAGGAAGACTGACTCTCTCTCACATACACACACGAGAAATGGCAGGAGCGCCTCCTACAGGTCAGGAAGACTGACTCTCTCTCACATACACACACGAGAAATGGCAGGAGCGCCTCCTACAGGTCAGGAAGACTGACTCTCTCTCACATACACACACGAGAAATGGCAGGAGCGCCTCCTACAGGTCAGGGAGACCTGGAACGCACACTGAGTAAATATCACTGTTCTTTCACTTCAGTGATTCAGCGTTGAACTGCTTTCATTGGAGCCCATGCCTGTTATGATCAAAGCGCCATTTCTGGGCACTGTTTAGCTAAACTTACCCACAGTCTCTGAGAGGATGCTGATTGGACAGCTTACCTCTAACTAGTTTTGTCTTGTGTGATGTTGTGCAGGAGAGGTACCGTCAGGACCAGGAGAGGCTGGATGCCGAGTGGCAGCGGGCCCAGGAGGAGGCAGGGGTGGCGGGATACAGCCAGGCTGAGGTGACCCCTGAACCTTCACCCTCCAGAGACGTCGTGGGAAATGTGGTCCCTCGGGTCAAATCACCCGCATCCAACGCGGAGAGCTCAGGAGAGATGACCAATGGGATCGCTGGCCCTGCCAGTCCTCAGCCAGTCCTGAGCCAGCCCACGCCCCCTGTTGCCCATGTGGCATCCAATCAAAAGAAGGAAGTAGTTTTTAATGGGGTAGGAAGGGAGGAGCCTGATGCTAAAGAGGCAGAGCAGGAAGAGGAGACTGATGGACTGGCAGAAGGAGATGATTGGTAAGGAAGAAACCACACCTTTTGTTGTTATTTAGTTCTAGTGGTGATGTTTAAAGGTATCCCTCTTCCCAGTGACACTACGGCCCTGTTCAAGAGCATCAAATCCTTGATGCATTGTGGGTCAGTTGTGACTGACTGATCTACAAATAATGAGTAGTTTTATGATGACAAGTGATTTGTGGACCAGTCAGTCACGACTCGCTGGCTGCTGTCGAACAAGCCCAAATTGTATGTCTGCATATTGACTCTGCTGTGATTGCACCTGTCCTCTCTCCCTTCCTCTCTCCCCTCTCCCTGCCTCTCTCCCCTCTCCCTGCCTCTCTCCCCTCTCCCTGCCTCTCTCCCTGCCTCTCTCCCCTCTCCCTGCCTCTCTCCCTGCCTCTGTCCCCTCTCCCTGCCTCTCTCCCTGCCTCTGTCCCCTCTCCCTGCCTCTCTCCCTGCCTCTCTCCCTGCCTCTCTCCCTGCCTCTCTCCCTGCCTCTCTCCCTGCCTCTCTCCCTGCCTCTCTCCCTGCCTCTCTCCCTGCCTCTCTCCCTGCCTCTGTCCTCTCTCCCTGCCTCTGTCCTCTCTCCCTGCCTCTGTCCTCTCTCCCTGCCTCTGTCCTCTCTCCCTGCCTCTGTCCTCTCTCCCTGCCTCTGTCCTCTCTCCCTGCCTCTGTCCTCTCTCCCTGCCTCTGTCCTCTCTCCCTGACTCTGTCCCCTCTCCCTGCCTCTGTCCCCTCTCCCTGCCTCTGTCCCCTCTCCCTGCCTTCGCTGCTGCTTCTGCCTCCAGGTCTGGGGACACCTATGGATTCACCCAGCTATCTACAGCTGACAGGTCAGTCAGTCAGTACTAGATTACTATGGTTTCACCCAGCTTGGGAGTGCGGCTTTGTGATAGCAAGCTATGTCAATTAATCATGTGGTGATATTTGTAGGTCAAACATCTTGATGCTTGTATGACCAGTTTTGTACTCTGTGTTTGTATGACTTGTTGTGTGTTTATTGATCAGGATGAAATCCAAGTCCTCCTCGTCCCTGGACGGTTTCCACAGACAGGAGATGAAAGGTCAGCCTCTACTGTTGACTTGTCCCTCTGTTAATATACTCCTCATTCTAAACCCAACCTTCATCTTGGTGCACTTTATACCATGTTGGTCAAATCTAACCAGTTCTCTCATTTAGCCTAGGCCCAGGGAGAATGGAGTCAGTGGTGGGGCTGGTAACCAGTTCCCTCATTTAGCCTAGGCCCAGGGAGAATGGAGTCAGTGGTGGGGTTGGTAACCAGTCATTTAGCCTAGGCCCAGGGAGAATGGAGTCAGTGGTGGGGTTGGTAACCAGTCATTTAGCCTAGGCCCAGGGAGAATGGAGTCAGTGGTGGGGTTGGTAACCAGTCATTTAGCCTAGGCCCAGGGAGAATGGAGTCAGTGGTGGAGCTGGTAACCAGTCCCCTCATTTAGCCTAGGCTCAGGGAGAATGGAGTCAGTGGTGGGGTTGGTAACCAGTCATTTAGCCTAGGCCCAGGGAGAATGGAGTCAGTGGTGGGGCTGGTAACCAGTCATTTAGCCTAGGCCCAGGGAGAATGGAGTCAGTGGTGGGGTTGGTAACCAGTCCCCTCATTTAGCCTAGGCCCAGGGAGAATGGAGTCAGTGGTGGGGTTGGTAACCAGTCCCCTCATTTAGCCTAGGCCCAGGGAGAATGGAGTCAGTGGTGGGGTTGGTAACCAGTCCCCTCATTTAGCCCAGGGAGAATGGAGTCAGTGGTGGGGCTGGTAACCAGTCCTCTCATTTAGCCTAGGCCCAGGGAGAATGGAGTCAGTGGTGGAGCTGGTAACCAGTCCCCTCATTTAGCCTAGGCCCAGGGAGAATGGAGTCAGTGGTGGGGTTGGTAACCAGTCCTATCATTTAGCCTAGGCCCAGGGAGAATGGAGTCAGTGGTGGGGTTGGTAACCAGTCCCCTCATTTAGCCTAGGTCCAGGGAGAATGGAGTCAGTGGTGGGGTTGGTAACCAGTCATTTAGCCTAGGCCCAGGGAGAATGGAGTCAGTGGTGGGGTTGGTAACCAGTCCTCTCATTTAGCCTAGGCCCAGGGAGAATGGAGTCAGTGGTGGGGTTGGTAACCAGTCATTTAGCCTAGGCCCAGGGAGAATGGAGTCAGTGGTGGGGTTGGTAACCAGTCCTCTCATTTAGCCTAGGCCCAGGGAGAATGGAGTCAGTGGTGGGGTTGGTAACCAGTCATTTAGCCTAGGCCCAGGGAGAATGGAGTCAGTGGTGGGGTTGGTAACCAGTCCCCTCATTTAGCCTAGACCCAGGGAGAATGGAGTCAGTGGTGGGGTTGGTAACCAGTCCCCTCATTTAGCCTAGGCCCAGGGAGAATGGAGTCAGTGGTGGGGTTGGTAACCAGTCCTCTCATTTAGCCTAGACCCAGGGAGAATGGAGTCAGTGGTGGGGTTGGTAACCAGTCCCCTCATTTAGCCTAGGCCCAGGGAGAATGGAGTCAGTGGTGGGGTTGGTAACCAGTCCTCTCATTTAGCCTAGGCCCAGGGAGAATGGAGTCAGTGGTGGGGTTGGTAACCAGTGCTCTCATTTAGCCTAGGCCCAGGGAGAATGGAGTCAGTGGTGGGGTTGGTAACCAGTCATTTAGCCTAGGCCCAGGGAGAATGGAGTCAGTGGTGGGGTTGGTAACCAGTCCCCTCATTTAGCCTAGGCCCAGGGAGAATGGAGTCAGTTGTGGGGTTGGTAACCAGTCCTCTCATTTAGCCTAGGCCCAGGGAGAATGGAGTCAGTGGTGGGGTTGGTAACCAGTCATTTAGCCTAGGCCCAGGGAGAATGGAGTCAGTGGTGGGGTTGGTAACCAGTCCCCTCATTTAGCCTAGGCCCAGGGAGAATGGAGTCAGTGGTGGGGTTGGTAACCAGTCCCCTCATTTAGCCTAGTCCCAGGGAGAATGGAGTCAGTGGTGGGGTTGGTAACCAGTCATTTAGCCTAGGCCCAGGGAGAATGGAGTCAGTGGTGGGGTTGGTAACCAGTCCCCTCATTTAGCCTAGGCCCAGGGAGAATGGAGTCAGTGGTGGGGTTGGTAACCAGTCCTCTCATTTAGCCTAGGCCCAGGGAGAATGGAGTCAGTGGTGGGGTTGGTAACCAGTCATTTAGCCTAGGCCCAGGGAGAATGGAGTCAGTGGTGGGGTTGGTAACCAGTCCTCTTTTAACTAGGCCAGGGAGAATGGAGTCAGTGGGTGGGTTGGTAACCCCAAGGGGGTCCCCTGGGGACCCATCCTTTAACAGGGGGGGGGGGCCTAGGGGTTGGTAACCAGTCCCCTCATTTAGCCTAGGCCCAGGGAGAATGGAGTCAGTGGTGGGGCTGGTAACCAGTCCTCTCATTTAGCCTAGGCCCAGGGAGAATGGAGTCAGTGGTGGGGTTGGTAACCAGTCCTCTCATTTAGCCTAGGCCCAGGGAGAATGGAGTCTGTGGTGGGGTTGGTAACCAGTCATTTAGCCTAGGCCCAGGGAGAATGGAGTCAGTGGTGGGGTTGGTAACCAGTTCTCTCATTTAGCCTAGGCCCAGGGAGAATGGAGTCAGTGGTGGGGTTGGTAACCAGTCCCCTCATTTAGCCTAGGCCCAGGGAGAATGGAGTCAGTGGTGGGGTTGGTAACCAGTCCCCTCATTTAGCCTAGGCCCAGGGAGAAGGGAGTCAGTGGTGGGGTTGGTAACCAGTCCCCTCATTTAGCCTAGGCCCAGGGAGAATGGAGTCAGTGGTGGGGTTGGTAACCAGTCCCCTCATTTAGCCTAGGCCCAGGGAGAATGGAGTCAGTGGTGGGGTTGGTAACCAGTCCTCTCATTTAGCCTAGGCCCAGGGAGAATGGAGTCAGTGGTGGGGTTGGTAACCAGTCCTCTCATTTAGCCTAGGCCCAGGGAGAATGGAGTCAGTGGTGGAGTTGGTAACCAGTCCCCTCATTTAGCCTAGGCCCAGGGAGAATGGAGTCAGTGGTGGGGTTGGTAACCAGTCATTTAGCCTAGGCCCAGGGAGAATGGAGTCAGTGGTGGGGTTGGTAACCAGTCATTTAGGCTAGGCCCAGGGAGAATGGAGTCAGTGGTGGGGTTGGTAACCAGTCCTCTCATTTAGCCTAGGCCCAGGGAGAATGGAGTCAGTGGTGGGGTTGGTAACCAGTCATTTAGCCTAGGCCCAGGGAGAATGGAGTCAGTGGTGGGGTTGGTAACCAGTCCTCTCATTTAGCCTAGGCCCAGGGAGAATGGAGTCAGTGGTGGGGTTGGTAACCAGTCATTTAGCCTAGGCCCAGGGAGAATGGAGTCAGTGGTGGGGTTGGTAACCAGTCATTTAGCCTAGGCCCAGGGAGAATGGAGTCAGTGGTGGGGTTGGTAACCAGTCATTTAGCCTAGGCCCAGGGAGAATGGAGTCAGTGGTGGGGTTGGTAACCAGTCCCCTCATTTAGCCTAGGCCCAGGGAGAATGGAGTCAGTGGTGGGGTTGGTAACCAGTCATTTAGCCTAGGCCCAGGGAGAATGGAGTCAGTGGTGGGGTTGGTAACCAGTCATTTAGCCTAGGCCCAGGGAGAATGGAGTCAGTGGTGGGGTTGGTAACCAGTCCCCTCATTTAGCCTAGGCCCAGGGAGAGTGGAGTCAGTGGTGGGGTTGGTAACCAGTCATTTAGCCTAGGCCCAGGGAGAATGGAGTCAGTGGTGGGGTTGGTAACCAGTCCCCTCATTTAGCCTAGGCCCAGGGAGAATGGAGTCAGTGGTGGGGTTGGTAACCAGTCCCCTCATTTAGCCTAGGCCCAGGGAGAATGGAGTCAGTGGTGGGGTTGGTAACCAGTCATTTAGCCTAGGCCCAGGGAGAATGGAGTCAGTGGTGGGGTTGGTAACCAGTCATTTAGCCTAGGCCCAGGGAGAGTGGAGTCAGTGGTGGGGTTGGTAACCAGTCCCCTCATTTAGCCTAGGCCCAGGGAGAATGGAGTCAGTGGTGGGGTTGGTAACCAGTCATTTAGCCTAGGCCCAGGGAGAGTGGAGTCAGTGGTGGGGTTGGTAACCAGTCCCCTCATTTAGCCTAGGCCCAGGGAGAATGGAGTCAGTGGTGGGATTGGTAACCAGTCCCCTCATTTAGCCTAGGCCCAGGGAGAATGGAGTCAGTGGTGGGGTTGGTAACCAGTCATTTAGCCTAGGCCCAGGGAGAATGGAGTCAGTGGTGGGGTTGGTAACCAGTCCCCTCATTTAGCCTAGGCCCAGGGAGAATGGAGTCAGTGGTGGGGTTGGTAACCAGTCCTCTCATTTAGCCTAGGCCCAGGGAGAATGGAGTCAGTGGTGGAGTTGGTAATTACTCTCCTCACCTTTTTTATGTTGTGATAGAGGGGTTCTCTTCACCTATTGGTCCTGTTGGAATAATACTCTTCACTCATTGGACAATGCTCAAATGACTGTCCTTTAAAAAAAAATGTGGTCTTGCTGCAGTGACTATTGATCTGATTGGTTATACTGTGGTGACTCTGCTCTCTGGTTGGTTATTAGGCGGCACCAGGGAGGTCCCTAGGAGGAAGCAGCGTCAGAGCATGTCGTTAGTAGAGGCCGATAGGCAACAGATCCTGGAGGAGATGAAGAGGAGGACTGCTCTACTGACCGACAACAGCTGGATACGACAACGCTCCACCTCGGTCAACAAACAGCCCGTTAACCGGCGAGGGCCAATGAGGAGGTAAGGGGGGGGGGGGTTCTGTCTGTCTGTCTGTCTGTCTGTGTGTGTGTGGGTGGGAATAGGGTGCCATTTTGGAACGAACCCCCCGTCTCTACGTTACCTGTGTCATCTGACCTCTCCGTCTGACCTCTCGACAGGTACGAGTCTCTGGACAACCTTCCCTCAACCACCTCCTCCCCCTCCCTGCCTTCTAACCCCCAACGCCCCCACTCCTCCCTGGGTTTCTCCGCCCCGTACCGCCCCCCCTCCTCCCGGCACAGCGTGGGTGGGGCCCTGGGGGGTTACTCTAACGGGACCCAGAAACACAGCCCTACCTGGCCCCGCCCCTTCAGCACCTCTTCCACCCCGCCCAACCCCGGAGAGGAACCCGCCACCGGCGAATCACGACCCGGCTCACAGCAGCGCGATCGGTAACGGACCAATTAGGACTTGCGCTGTGTGTTTTGCGTGTTGTATGTTTAATATGTACAGTGCGTTCTGAAAGTATTCAGACCCCTTGACTTTTTCCACATTTTGTTACGTTACAGCCTTATTCTAAAATGGATTCAATAGTTTTTTTCCTCAATCTGCACACAATACCCCATAATGACAAAGCAAAAATAGACTATTTGACATTTTTGCACATTTATTACAAATAAAAAACTGATATTACATTTACATAAGTATTCAGACCCATTACTCAGTACTTTGCTGAAGCACCTTCAGCAGTGATTACAGCCTCGAGTCTTCTTGGGTATGACGAGACCTGTCCAGAAGCCACTCCTGCGTTGTCTTGGATGTGTGCTTAGGGTCGTTGTCCTGTTGGAAGGTGAACGTTCACCCCAGTCTGAGGTCCTGAGCGCTCTGGAGCAGGTTTTCATCAAGGATCTCTCTGTACTTTGCTCAGTTCATCTTTCCCTCGATCCTGACTAGTCTCCCAGTCCCCACCGCTGAAAAACATCCCCAGAGCATGATGCTGCCACCACCATGGTTCACAGTAGGGATGGTGCCAGGTTTCCTCCAGACGTGACGCTTGGCATTCAGGCCAAAGAGTTCAATCTTAGTTTCATCAGATCAGAGAATCTTGTTTCTCATGGTCTGAGAGTCATTTAGGTGCCTTTTGGCAAACTCCAAGCGGGCTGTCATGTGCCTTTTACTGAGGAGTGGCTTCCGTCTGGCCACTACATAAAGGCCTGATTGGTGGAGTGCTGCATAGATGGTTGTCCTTCTGGAAGGTTCTCCCATCACCACAGAGGAACTCTGGAGCTCTGTCAGTGACCATCGGGTTCTTGGTCACCTCCCTGACCAAGGCCCTTCTCCCCCGATTGCTCAGTTTGGCTGGGCGGCCAGCTCTAGGAAGAGTCTTGGTGGTTCAAAACTTCATCCATTTAAGAATGATGGAGGCCACTGGGTTCTTGGGGACCTTCAATGCTGCAGACATTTTTTGGTACCCTTCCCCAGAGCCGTGCCTCGACACAATCCTGTCTCTGAGCTCTACGGACAATTCCTTCAACCTCATGGCTTGGTTTCTGCTCTGACATGCACTGTCAACTGTGGGACCTTATATAGACAGGTGTGTGCCTTTCCAAATCATGTCCAATCAATTGAATTTACCACAGGTGGAATCCAATCAAGTTGTAGAATCAAGGATGATCAATGGAAACAGGATGCACTTGAGCTCAATTTCGAATCTCATAGCAAAGGGTCTGAATACTTATGTAAATAAGGTATTTCTGTTTATTTTAAAAAACCTGTTCACGTTTATCATTATGGGGTATTGTGTGTCGATAGAGACATTTTTCATTTAATCCATTTTAGTGTAAGGGTGTAACGTAACAAAATGTGGAAAAAGTCAAGGGGTCTGAATACTTAACGAATGCACTGTATCTTTGAGTTTCTGTGCTGTAACCTTGTCATCCAGTCTGATCCCAGGATGGATCTCTGTGAGTTTCAGTGCTGTAACCTGGTCATCCAGTCTGATCCCAGGACGGATCTCTGGGAGTTTCAGTGCTGTAGCCTTCTCATCCAGTCTGATCCCAGGATGGATCTCTGGGAGTTTCAGTGCTGTAACCTGGTCATCCAGTCTGATCCCAGGATGGATCTCTGGGAGTTTCAGTGCTGTAACCTGGTCATCCAGTCTGATCCCAGGACGGATCTCTGGGAGTTTCAGTGCTGTAACCTTGTCATCCAGTCTGATCCCAGGATGGATCTCTGGGAGTTTCAGTGCTGTAACCTGGTCATCCAGTCTGATCCCAGGGAGTTTCAGTGCTGTAACCTGGTCATCCAGTCTGATCCCAGGATGGATCTCTGGGAGTTTCAGTGCTGTAACCTGGTCATCCAGTCTGATCCCAGGATGGATCTCTGGGAGTTTCAGTGCAGTAACCTGGTCATCCAGTCTGATCCCAGGACGGATCTCTGGGAGTTTCAGTGCTGTAACCTGGTCGTCCAGTCTGATCCCAGGACGGATCTCTGGGAGTTTCAGTGCTGTAACCTGGTCATCCAGTCTGATCCCAGGACGGATCTCTGGGAGTTTCAGTGCTGTAACCTGGTCATCCAGTCTGATCCAAGGACGGATCTCTGGGAGTTTCAGTGCTGTAACCTGGTCATCCAGTCTGATCCCAGGACGGATCTCTGGGAGTTTCAGTGCTGTAACCTGGTCATCCAGTCTGATCCCAGGATGGATCTCTGGGCGTTTCAGTGCTGTAACCTGGTCGTCCAGTCTGATCCCAGGGAGTTTCAGTGCTGTAACCTTGTCATCCAGTCTGATCCCAGGATGGATCTCTGGGAGTTTCAGTGCTGTAACCTTGTCATCCAGTCTGATCCCAGGATGGATCTCTGGGAGTTTCAGTGCTGTAACCTGGTCGTCCAGTCTGATCCCAGGGAGTTTCAGTGCTGTAACCTTGTCATCCAGTCTGATCCCAGGATGGATCTCTGGGAGTTTCAGTGCTGTAACCTTGTCATCCAGTCTGATCCCAGGACGGATCTCTGGGAGTTTCAGTGCTGTAACCTGGTCATCCAGTCTGATCCCAGGATGGATCTCTGGGAGTTTCAGTGCTGTAACCTGGTCATCCAGTCTGATCCCAGGACGGATCTCTGGGAGTTTCAGTGCTGTAACCTGGTCATCCAGTCTGATCCCAGGGAGTTTCAGTGCTGTAACCTGGTCATCCAGTCTGATCCCAGGGTGGATCTCTGGGAGTTTCAGTGCTGTAACCTGGTCATCCAGTCTGATCCCAGGACGGATCTCTGGGAGTTTCAGTGCTGTAACCTGGTCATCCAGTCTGATCCCAGGACGGATCTCTGGGAGTTTCAGTGCTGTAACCTGGTCATCCAGTCTGATCCCAGGGTGGATCTCTGGGAGTTTCAGTGCTGTAACCTGGTCATCCAGTCTGATCCCAGGGTGGATCTCTGGGAGTTTCAGTGCTGTAACCTGGTCATCCAGTCTGATCCCAGGGAGTTTCAGTGCTGTAACCTGGTCATCCAGTCTGATCCCAGGGTGGATCTCTGGGAGTTTCAGTGCTGTAACCTGGTCATCCAGTCAAGCGTCTTTCTTTTTGAGAAAATAAAACCCCAGTTTTAGTTTCCTCATGAACTTGTAGCTTATTGTCCAGCACATATACCAATGCATTTGTAGGATGACACCTTTTTAATGGATGTGCCCCCAGACGTGTGTTTTTGGATCAGTCCGGTCCCTCTGCGATCCCCCTCTCTCATCCTGTTTTCTTTCCGTGTGTTCCCGTTCCCTCCCTAACCAACCTGCAGGGTGGGGACTTCTCGTCAGGTGTGTTCAGTGTGTGACTGTCCTCTGGGCAGGGGTGCTGTCATGGTCATCGAGACCCTGAGCCTCCGCTTCCACCTGGCCTGCTTTCAGGTGAGAGGCTGGCCGGCAGGGCTGGTTTGGTGTGGAGCTCATTCAGCTGGTCGGAGGATAGGTCATCACTACCTAACTCAGTCAGCACACTCAATGACCCTTCACAGCATGAGCAAATGGGCACTGTAGCAGACTGACTGACTGGCTTCACCTGGGCACTGTAGCAGACTGACTGACTGGCTTCACCTGGGCACTGTAGCAGACTGACTGACTGGCTTCACCTGGGCACTGTAGCAGACTGACTGACTGGCTTCACTATGGCTTCACATGGGCACTGTAGCAGACTGACTGACTGGCTTCACCTGGGCACTGTAGCAGACTGACTGACTGGCTTCACCTGGGCACTGTAGCAGACTGACTGACTGGCTTCACATGGGCACTGTAGCAGACTGACTGACTGGCTTCACATGGGCACTGTAGCAGACTGACTGACTGGCTTCACCTGGGCACTGTAGCAGACTGACTGACTGGCTTCACCTGGGCACTGTAGCAGACTGACTGACTGGCTTCACTATGGCTTCACCTGGGCACTGTAGCAGACTGACTGACTGGCTTCACATGGGCACTGTAGCAGACTGACTGACTGGCTTCACATGGGCACTGTAGCAGACTGACTGACTGGCTTCACATGGGCACTGTAGCAGACTGACTTCACCTGGGCACTGTAGCAGACTGACTGACTGGCTTCACCTGGGCACTGTAGCAGACTGACTGACTGGCTTCACCTGGGCACTGTAGCAGACTGACTGACTGGCTTCACTATGGCTTCACATGGGCACTGTAGCAGACTGACTGACTGGCTTCACATGGGCACTGTAGCAGACTGACTGACTGGCTTCACTATGGCTTCACCTGGGCACTGTAGCAGACTGACTGACTGGCTTCACTATGGCTTCACCTGGGCACTGTAGCAGACTGACTGACTGGCTTCACCTGGGCACTGTAGCAGACTGACTGACTGGCTTCACCTGGGCACTGTAGCAGACTGACTGACTGGCTTCACATGGGCACTGTAGCAGACTGACTGACTGGCTTCACATGGGCACTGTAGCAGACTGACTGACTGGCTTCACATGGGCACTGTAGCAGACTGACTGACTGGCTTCACATGGGCACTGTAGCAGACTGACTGACTGGCTTCACCTGGGCACTGTAGCAGACTGACTGACTGGCTTCACTATGGCTTCACCTGGGCACTGTAGCAGACTGACTGACTGGCTTCACTATGGCTTCACATGGGCACTGTAGCAGACTGACTGACTGGCTTCACATGGGCACTGTAGCAGACTGACTGACTGGCTTCACATGGGCACTGTAGCAGACTGACTGACTGGCTTCACATGGGCACTGTAGCAGACTGACTGACTGGCTTCACTATGGCTTCACCTGGGCACTGTAGCAGACTGACTGACTGGCTTCACTATGGCTTCACCTGGGCACTGTAGCAGACTGACTGACTGGCTTCACATGGGCACTGTAGCAGACTGACTGACTGGCTTCACTATGGCTTCACATGGGCACTGTAGCAGACTGACTGACTGGCTTCACTATGGCTTCACCTGGGCACTGTAGCAGACTGACTGACTGGCTTCACATGGGCACTGTAGCAGACTGACTGACTGGCTTCACATGGGCACTGTAGCAGACTGACTGACTGGCTTCACATGGGCACTGTAGCAGACTGACTGACTGGCTTCACTATGGCTTCACCTGGGCACTGTAGCAGACTGACTGACTGGCTTCACCTGGGCACTGTAGCAGACTGACTGACTGGCTTCACCTGGGCACTGTAGCAGACTGACTGACAGGCTTCACTATGGCTTCACCTGGGCACTGTAGCAGACTGACTGACTGGCTTCACATGGGCACTGTAGCAGACTGACTGACTGGCTTCACATGGGCACTGTAGCAGACTGACTGACTGGCTTCACATGGGCACTGTAGCAGACTGACTGACTGGCTTCATGTGGGCACTGTAGCAGACTGACTGGCTGGCTTCACCTGGGCAGTAGCAGACTGACTGACTGGCTTCACCTGCTTAGCTACTTACATATCCTGCTTCTGCTCTGCTCATTGGCTGTTCTAACTGTATGGAGGGTTGTTCAGATCTGATGGGAATCCACGGGGTGCACCTTTCCTGGTTTCTCCCTGCCTCACCCTCTCTCTCTTAACGCTGCTGGTTTCTCCCTGCATCACCCTCTCTCTCTTAACGCTGCTGGTTTCTCCCTGCATCACCCTCTCTCTTTTAACACTGCTGGTTTCTCTCTGCATCACCCTCTCTCTTTTAACGCTGCTGGTTTCTCCCTGCATCACCCTCTCTCTTAACACTGCTGGTTTCTCCCTGCATCACCCTCTCTCTTAACACTGCTGGTTTCTCCCTGCATCACCCTCTCTCTTTTAACACTGCTGGTTTCTCCCTGCATCACCCTCTCTCTTTTAACACTGCTGGTTTCTCCCTGCCTCACCCTCTCTCTTTTAACACTGCTGGTTTCTCCCTGCATCACCCTCTCTCTTTTAATGCTGCTGGTTTCTCCCTGCATCACCCTCTCTCTTTGAACACTGCTGGTTTCTCCCTGCATCACCCTCTCTATTTTAACGCTGCTGGTTTCTCCCTGCCTCACCCTCTCTTTTAACACTGCTGGTTTCTCCCTGCATCACCCTCTCTCTCTTAACGCTGCTGGTTTCTCCCTGCCTCACCCTCTCTATTTGAACACTGCTGGTTTCTCCCTGCCTCACCCTCTCTCTCTTAACACTGCTGGTTTCTCCCTGCATCACCCTCTCTCTTTTAACACTGCTGGTTTCTCCCTGCATCACCCTCTCTCTCTTAACACTGCTGGTTTCTCCCTGCATCACCCTCTCTCTCTTAACACTGCTGGTTTCTCCCTGCATCACCCTCTCTCTTTTAACACTGCTGGTTTGGTGTTAATCCTGTCCTTTCACACACTCCCGTGGTGGTAGGGATGGTGATGCTAACGCTAACCATGGTGGTAGGGATGGTGATGCTAACGCTAACCATGGTGGTAGGGATGGTGATGCTAACGCTAACCGTGGTGGTAGGGATGGTGATGCTAACGCTAACCATGGTGGTAGGGATGGTGATGCTAACGCTAACCGTGGTGGTAGGGATGGTGATGCTAACGCTAACCGTGGTGGTAGGGATGGTGATGCTAACCGTGGTGGTAGGGATGGTGATGCTAACGCTAACCGTGGTGGTAGGGATGGTGATGCTAACGCTAACCATGGTGGGAGGGATGGTGATGCTAACTCTAACCGTGGTGGTAGGGATGGTGATGCTAACTCTCTCTCTGGTGGTAGGTATGGTGATGCTAACTCTAACCGTGGTGGTAGGGATGGTGATGCTAACGCTAACCGTGGTGGTAGGGATGGTGATGCTAATGCTAACCATGGTGGTAGGGATGGTGATGCTAACGCTAACCGTGGTGGTAGGGATGGTGATGCTAACGCTAACCGTGGTGGTAGGGATGGTGATGCTAACTCTAACCGTGGTGGTAGGGATGGTGATGCTAACTCTCTCTCTGGTGGTAGGTATGGTGATGCTAACTCTAACCGTGGTGGTAGGGATGGTGATGCTAACTCTAACCGTGGTGGTAGGGATGGTGATGCTAACTCTAACCGTGGTGGTAGGGATGGTGATGCTAACTCTAACCGTGGTGGTAGGGATGGTGATGCTAACTCTAACCGTGGTGGTAGGGATGGTGATGCTAACTCTAACCGTGGTGGTAGGGATGGTGATGGCTGGTAATGCTAACATACACTGCTTTGCTTACAGCTGCTTGCTTTGGATAATCACTGGTGGAATTAAGCTAATCATAGTCAGTGTTTTAGTTGATCCTCCTGATTCACAGTCCTGTCATCTCTCCTCTCCCGCAGTGTGTGGACTGCAGGTGCCATCTTGGAGGGTCAGAAGTCAGAACCCAGATCCGAATCAGAAACAGGAAGCCTTACTGTGAACCCTGCTACATCCGACTCAAGTGTAAGTAATTTATACAGTACATACAGGAGTCCTATGTGACTGTTGGTCAGTGGAAGTCATTTATACAGTACATACAGGAGTCCTATATGACTGTTGGTCAGTGGAAGTCATTTATACAGTACATACAGGAGTCCTATATGACAGTTAGTCAGTGGATATACAGTACATACAGGAGTCATATGTGACTGTTGGTCAGTGGATATACAGTACATACAGGAGTCCTATGTGACTGTTAGTCAGTGGAAGTCATTTATACAGTACATACAGGAGTCCTATGTGACTGTTAGTCAGTGGAAGTCATTTATACAGTACATACAGGAGTCCTATGTGACTGTTGGTCAGTGGAAGTCATTTATACAGTACATACAGGAGTCCTATGTGACTGTTAGTCAGTGGAAGTCATTTATACAGTACATACAGGAGTCCTATGTGACTGTTAGTCAGTGGAAGTCATTTATACAGTACATACAGGAGTCCTATGTGACTGTTGGTCAGTGGAAGTCATTTATACAGTACATACAGGAGTCCTATGTGACTGTTGGTCAGTGGAAGTCATTTATACAGTACATACAGGAGTCCTATGTGACTGTTGGTCAGTGGAAGTCATTTATACAGTACATACAGGAGTCCTATGTGACTGTTAGTCAGTGGAAGTCATTTATACAGTACATACAGGAGTCCTATGTGACTGTTGGTCAGTGGAAGTCATTTATACAGTACATACAGGAGTCCTATGTGACTGTTAGTCAGTGGAAGTCATTTATACAGTACATACAGGAGTCCTATGTGACTGTTAGTCAGTGGAAGTCATTTATACAGTACATACAGGAGTCCTATGTGACTGTTGGTCAGTGGAAGTCATTTATACAGTACATACAGGAGTCCTATGTGACTGTTGGTCAGTGGAAGTCATTTATACAGTACATACAGGAGTCCTATGTGACTGTTGGTCAGTGGAAGTCATTTATACAGTACATACAGGAGTCCTATATGACTGTTAGTCAGTGGAAGTCATTTATACAGTACATACAGGAGTCCTATGTGACTGTTAGTCAGTGGAAGTCATTTATACAGTACATACAGGAGTCCTATGTGACTGTTGGTCAGTGGAAGTCATTTATACAGTACATACAGGAGTCCTATGTGACTGTTGGTCAGTGGAAGTCATTTATACAGTACATTCAGGAGTCCTATGTGACTGTTAGTCAGTGGAAGTCATTTATACAGTACATACAGGAGTCCTATATGACTGTTGGTCAGTGGAAGTCATTTATACAGTACATACAGGAGTCCTATATGACTGTTAGTCAGTGGAAGTCATTTATACAGTACATACAGGAGTCCTATGTGACTGTTGGTCAGTGTAAGTCATTTATACAGTACATACAGGAGTCCTATGTGACTGTTGGTCAGTGGAAGTCATTTATACAGTACATACAGGAGTCCTATATGACTGTTGGTCAGTGGAAGTCATTTATACAGTACATACAGGAGTCCTATATGACTGTTAGTCAGTGGAAGTCATTTATACAGTACATACAGGAGTCCTATGTGACTGTTGGTCAGTGTAAGTCATTTATACAGTACATACAGGAGTCCTATGTGACTGTTGGTCAGTGGAAGTCATTTATACAGTACATACAGGAGTCCTATATGACTGTTGGTCAGTGGAAGTCATTTATACAGTACATACAGGAGTCCTATATGACTGTTGGTCAGTGGAAGTCATTTATACAGTACATACAGGAGTCCTATGTGACTGTTGGTCAGTGGAAGTCATTTATACAGTACATACAGGAGTCCTATGTGACTGTTGGTCAGTGGAAGTCATTTATACAGTACATACAGGAGTCCTATAGGACTGTTGGTCAGTGGAAGTCATTTATACAGTACATACAGGAGTCCTATATGACTGTTGGTCAGTGGAAGTCATGTATACAGTACATACAGGAGTCCTATATGACTGTTGGTCAGTGGAAGTCATGTATACAGTACATACAGGAGTCCTATATGACTGTTGGTCAGTGGAAGTCATTTATACAGTACATACAGGAGTCCTATGTGACTGTTGGTCAGTGGAAGTCATTTATACAGTACATACAGGAGTCCTATATGTCTGTTGGTCAGTGGAAGTCATCTATACAGTACATACAGGAGTCCTATATGACTGTTGGTCAGTGGAAGTCATTTATACAGTACATACAGGAGTCCTATGTGACTGTTAGCCTGTTGAAGTCTAGTTGTGTGTTTAGGCTGCACTATGAGCAACATGAATCTCACTTCACTCAGCCCCTCCATGTATCCAAGTCATTTTACTCTGCTGGACATTCCACTTATCCACCCGCTCTGTCACTGGCTGATGGAATTAAAGCGCCTTCAATGAGCACATACCTGACATGAATAGGATGAATGTCTATTCTGAAAAGACAGGAAGGACTGTCGTCTTGGTTTCGCTATCCAGTACTGATACTCTGTAATTAGATGTGTAATTACTACATCAGATGACCTTATTAAGATCAGACGTGATCAGAGTTGTCTCTTTTTGACCCTTCAGCCCGACTTGCCAGCTCCCTGTGACCAGAATGCATTGCAGCAGCTTGAGGAAGAGGAGACGACGACCGCCCTCCAACACGGTGGCGAGCTTGACTGTGACCTCACGTTGACCTCACGTTGACCTCACGTTGACCTCACGTTGACCACGTAGTAGTAAGACCCGGTCAACCTTGAGGGAATAATGCAGCGGTTATATACTACGTCTGACTCAAATGGCACCCCTATCCCCTACATAGTGCACTTACACATAGGTCTCTGGTCAAAAGTAGTGCACTATATAGGCAGTAGGGTACCATTTGGTACACACACTGTCTCTGACTAAGATTCACTCTTGGTGTTCTTCCTAGTTAAGTAACTACTGAACTTGCCTATAGCTTTTTAATATGCAATAGATTTCTATCCACAACAATAACTGGACATGTGTGATTAAGAGCTATAGGGAGTTTTTTTAATCACATTTGTACTCTGGATATGTTTTTCTTGTTGATAAAGTAATTGATAAATGAGGCTCTAATTAAATGACTCTATTAAATGTGAGTATAATCATAGTGTTTGACGTACTTCTCTTAGTGCTTTTCTTTGTACCTGAAGTTAGATTGTCTGCTTCGTGTGTGTCGAAAGATGTTTTATTGAGATTATTTGTATGTTCCTTGTTGAGGTGTCTATAATATTAGTAGCACAAACAAGTGGTGGGAAAAAAAAGACCTTCACAAGTTAATCATCCTAGCATGTCACTAAAAGTACACTTTTGGGGTTGGTTGACTTTGGAAGCTAATTGTATTGCTCACTGAATTATAAAGGGGCATCTTATGAAAGGAATGTACATTATAAACTGTTTGTTTGTAAATAAAAAGGATCAAGTGTAAAGCATCGAATCTCTTTATTCCAAATACGGTCTGTGAACATTGGGTGGGACGTCCCTCCAGGTTGTCATGGCCATGTTTCACCACTAGATGGCAGTTTGTGGCCTCAAGTTGTTGAACTTTATGGTTTCTATGTTGAAATAGGATTTGTACCAAATGGCACACTATTCCCTTTATAAGTGAACTACTACCCTATGGACCTGGTCAATAGTAGTGGACTACTACCCTATGGGGTCAATAGTAGTGAACTACTACCCTATGGGGTCAATAGTAGTGGACTACCCTATGGGGTCAATAGTAGTGAACTACTACCCTATGGGGTCAATAGTAGTGAACTACTACCCTATGGACCTGGTCAATAGTAGTGGACTACTACCCTATGGGGTCAATAGTAGTGGACTACTACCCTATGGACCTGGTCAATAGTAGTGAACTACTACCCTATGGACCTGGTCAATAGTAGTGAACTACTACCCTATGGGGTCAATAGTAGTGAACTACTACCCTATGGGGTCAATAGTAGTGAACTACTACCCTATGGGGTCAATAGTAGTGAACTACTACCCTATGGGGTCAATAGTAGTGGACTACTACCCTATGGGGTCAATAGTAGTGAACTACTACCCTATGGGGTCAATAGTAGTGAACTACTACCCTATGGACCTGGTCAATAGTAGTGAACTACTACCCTATGGAGTCAATAGTAGTGGACTACTACCCTATGGGGTCAATAGTAGTGAACTACTACCCTATGGACCTGGTCAATAGTAGTGGACTACTACCCTATGGACCTGGTCAATAGTAGTGGACTACTACCCTATGGGGTCAATAGTAGTGAACTACTACCCTATGGGGTCAATAGTAGTAAACTACTACCCTATGGGGTCAATAGTAGTGAACTACTACCCTATGGGGTCAATAGTAGTGGACTACTACCCTATGGGGTCAATAGTAGTGGACTACTACCCTATGGACCTGGTCAAGAGTAGTGGACTACTACCCTATGGACCTGGTCAAGAGTAGTGGACTACTACCCTATGGGGTCAATAGTAGTGAACTACTACCCTATGGGGTCAATAGTAGTGGACTACTACCCTATGGGGTCAATAGTAGTGGACTACTACCCTATGGACCTGGTCAAGAGTAGTGGACTACTACCCTATGGGGTCAATAGTAGTGGACTACTACCCTATGGGGTCAATAGTAGTGGACTACTACCCTATGGGGTCAATAGTAGTGGACTACCCCCCTATGGGGTCAATAGTAGTGAACTACCCTATGGACCTGGTCAATAGTAGTGGACTACTACCCTATGGGCCTGGTCAATAGTAGTGGACTACTACCCTATGGACCTGGTCAATAGTAGTGGACTACTACCCTATGGGGTCAATAGTAGTGGACTACTACCCTATGGGGTCAATAGTAGTGAACTACTACCCTATGGACCTGGTCAATAGTAGTGAACTACTACCCTATGGACCTGGTCAATAGTAGTGAACTACTACCCTATGGACCTGGTCAATAGTAGTGGACTACTACCCTATGGGGTCAATAGTAGTGGACTACTACCCTATGGGGTCAATAGTAGTGAACTACTACCCTATGGACCTGGTCAATAGTAGTGAACTACTACCCTATGGACCTGGTCAATAGTAGTGAACTACTACCCTATGGGGTCAATAGTAGTGGACTACTACCCTATGGGGTCAATAGTAGTGAACTACTACCCTATGGACCTGGTCAATAGTAGTGAACTACTACCCTATGGACCTGGTCAATAGTAGTGAACTACTACCCTATGGACCTGGTCAATAGTAGTGGACTACTACCCTATGGGGTCAATAGTAGTGGACTACTACCCTATGGGGTCAATAGTAGTGAACTACTACCCTATGGACCTGGTCAATAGTAGTGAACTACTACCCTATGGACCTGGTCAATAGTAGTGAACTACTACCCTATGGGGTCAATAGTAGTGAACTACTACCCTATGGGGTCAATAGTAGTGGACTACTACCCTATGGACCTGGTCAATAGTAGTGGACTACTACCCTATGGGGTCAATAGTAGTGGACTACTACCCTATGGGGTCAATAGTAGTGGACTACTACCCTATGGGGTCAATAGTAGTGGACTACCCCCCTATGGGGTCAATAGTAGTGAACTACCCTATGGACCTGGTCAATAGTAGTGAACTACTACCCTATGGACCTGGTCAATAGTAGTGAACTACTACCCTATGGGGTCAATAGTAGTGAACTACTACCCTATGGGGTCAATAGTAGTGGACTACTACCCTATGGACCTGGTCAATAGTAGTGGACTACTACCCTATGGGGTCAATAGTAGTGGACTACTACCCTATGTGGTCAATAGTAGTGAACTACTACCCTATGGACCTGGTCAATAGTAGTGAACTACTACCCTATGGGGTCAATAGTAGTGGACTACTACCCTATGGGGTCAATAGTAGTGGACTACTACCCTATGGACCTGGTCAATAGTAGTGGACTACTACCCTATGGGGTCAATAGTAGTGGACTACTACCCTATGGGGTCAATAGTAGTGAACTACTACCCTATGGACCTGGTCAATAGTAGTGAACTACTACCCTATGGGGTCAATAGTAGTGAACTACTACCCTATGGGGTCAATAGTAGTGAACTACTACCCTATGGGGTCAATAGTAGTGGACTACTACCCTATGGGGTCAATAGTAGTGGACTACTACCCTATGGGGTCAATAGTAGTGGACTACTACCCTATGGGGACAATAGTAGTGGACTACTACCCTATGGGGACAATAGTAGTGGACTACTACCCTATGGACCTGGTCAATAGTAGTGAACTACTACCCTATGGGGTCAATAGTAGTGGACTACTACCATATGGACCTGGTCAATAGTAGTGAACTACTACCCTATGGGGTCAATAGTAGTGGACTACTACCCTATGGGCCTGGTCAATAGTAGTGGACTACTACCCTATGGACCTGGTCAATAGTAGTGGACTACTACCCTATGGGCCTGGTCAATAGTAGTGGACTACTACCCTATGGGGTCAATAGTAGTGAACTACTACCCTATGGGCCTGGTCAATAGTAGTGGACTACTACCCTATGGACCTGGTCAATAGTAGTGGACTACTACCCTATGGGGTCAATAGTAGTGAACTACTACCCTATGGACCTGGTCAATAGTAGTGGACTACTACCCTATGGACCTGGTCAATAGTAGTGAACTACTACCCTATGGACCTGGTCAATAGTAGTGAACTACTACCCTATGGACCTGGTCAATAGTAGTGGACTACTACCCTATGGGGTCAATAGTAGTGGACTACTACCCTATGGACCTGGTCAATAGTAGTGAACTACTACCCTATGGGGTCAATAGTAGTGGACTACTACCCCATGGGGTCAATAGTAGTGGAATACTACCCTATGGGGTCAATAGTAGTGAACTACTACCCTATGGACCTGGTCAATAGTAGTGAACTACTACCCTATGGACCTGGTCAATAGTAGTGGACTACTACCCTATGGGGTCAATAGTAGTGGACTACTACCCTATGGACCTGGTCAATAGTAGTGAACTACTACCCTATGGACCTGGTCAATAGTAGTGAACTACTACCCTATGGGGTCAATAGTAGTGGACTACTACCCTATGGGGTCAATAGTAGTGGACTACTACCCTATGGACCTGGTCAATAGTAGTGAACTACTACCCTATGGACCTGGTCAATAGTAGTGAACTACTACCCTATGGGGTCAATAGTAGTGGACTACTACCCTATGGACCTGGTCAATAGTAGTGGACTACTACCCTATGGGGTCAATAGTAGTGAACTACTACCCTATGGGGTCAATAGTAGTGAACTACTACCCTATGGACCTGGTCAATAGTAGTGAACTACTACCCTATGGGGTCAATAGTAGTGGACTGCTACCCTATGGGGTCAATAGTAGTGGACTACTACCCTATGGGGTCAATAGTAGTGAACTACTACCCTATGGACCTGGTCAATAGTAGTGGACTACTACCCTATGGGGTCAATAGTAGTGGACTACTACCCTATGGGGTCAATAGTAGTGAACCACTACCCTATGGGGTCAATAGTAGTGAACCACTACCCTATGGGGTCAATAGTAGTGGACTACTACCCTATGGGGTCAATAGTAGTGGACTACTACCCTATGGACCTGGTCAATAGTAGTGGACTACTACCCTATGGGGTCAATAGTAGTGAACTACTACCCTATGGGGTCAATAGTAGTGAACTACTACCCTATGGACCTGGTCAATAGTAGTGAACTACTACCCTATGGGGTCAATAGTAGTGGACTGCTACCCTATGGGGTCAATAGTAGTGGACTACTACCCTATGGGGTCAATAGTAGTGAACTACTACCCTATGGACCTGGTCAATAGTAGTGGACTACTACCCTATGGGGTCAATAGTAGTGGACTACTACCCTATGGGGTCAATAGTAGTGGACTACTACCCTATGGGGTCAATAGTAGTGAACCACTACCCTATGGGGTCAATAGTAGTGAACCACTACCCTATGGGGTCAATAGTAGTGGACTACTACCCTATGGGGTCAATAGTAGTGAACCACTACCCTATGGGGTCAATAGTAGTGGACTACTACCCTATGGGGTCAATAGTAGTGGACTACTACCCTATGGACCTGGTCAATAGTAGTGGACTACTACCCTATGGGGACAATAGTAGTGAACTACTACCCTATGGTGTCAATAGTAGTGGACTACTACCCTATGGACCTGGTCAATAGTAGTGAACTACTACCCTATGGGCCTGGTCAATAGTAGTGGACTACTACCCTATGGGCCTGGTCAATAGTAGTGAACTACTACCCTATGTGGTCAATAGTAGTGGACTACTACCCTATGGGGTCAATAGTAGTGAACTACTACCCTATGGGGTCAATAGTAGTGAACTACTACCCTATGGACCTGGTCAATAGTAGTGAACTACTACCCTATGGACCTGGTCAATAGTAGTGGACTACTACCCTATGGGGTCAATAGTAGTGAACTACTACCCTATGGACCTGGTCAATAGTAGTGGACTACTACCCTATGGGGTCAATAGTAGTGAACTACTACCCTATGGGGTCAATAGTAGTGAACTACTACCCTATGGGGTCAATAGTAACGAACTACTACCCTATGGGGTCAATAGTAGTGAACTACTACCCTATGGGGTCAATAGTAGTGAACTACTACCCTATGGGGTCAATAGTAGTGGACTACTACCCTATGGACCTGGTCAATAGTAGTGAACTACTACCCTATGGGCCTGGTCAATAGTAGTGAACTACTACCCTATGGGGTCAATAGTAGTGAACTACTACCCTATGGGGTCAATAGTAGTGAACTACTACCCTATGGACCTGGTCAATAGTAGTGAACTACTACCCTATGGGGTCAATAGTAGTGAACTACTACCCTATGGACCTGGTCAATAGTAGTGGACTACTACCCTATGGACCTGGTCAATAGTAGTGGACTACTACCCTATGGGCCTGGTCAATAGTAGTGGACTACTACCCTATGGGGTCAATAGTAGTGAACTACTACCCTATGGGGTCAATAGTAGTGAACTACTACCCTATGGGGTCAATAGTAGTGGACTACTACCCTATGGACCTGGTCAATAGTAGTGAACTACTACCCTATGGACCTGGTCAATAGTAGTGGACTACTACCCTATGGGGTCAATAGTAGTGGACTACTACCCTATGGGGTCAATAGTAGTGGAATACTACCCTATGGGGTCAATAGTAGTGAACTACTACCCTATGGGGTCAATAGTAGTGGACTACTACCCTATGGACCTGGTCAATAGTAGTGAACTACTACCCTATGGGGTCAATAGTAGTGAACTACTACCCTATGGGGTCAATAATAGTGGACTACTACCCTATGAACCTGGTCAATAGTAGTGGACTACTACCCTATGGGGTCAATAGTAGTGGACTACTACCCTATGGACCTGGTCAATAGTAGTGAACTACTACCCTATGGGGTCAATAGTAGTGAACTACTACCCTATGGGGTCAATAGTAGTGAACTACTACCCTATGGGGTCAATAGTAGTGGACTACTACCCTATGGACCTGGTCAATAGTAGTGGACTACTACCCTATGGACCTGGTCAATAGTAGTGGACTACTACCCTATGGGGTCAATAGTAGTGGACTACTACCCTATGGGGTCAATAGTAGTGGACTACTACTCTATGGACCTGGTCAATAGTAGTGAACTACTACCCTATGGGGTCAATAGTAGTGGACTACTACCCTATGGACCTGGTCAATAGTAGTGAACTACTACCCTATGGGGTCAATAGTAGTGGACTACTACCCTATGGGGTCAATAGTAGTGAACTACTACCCTATGGGGTCAATAGTAGTGGACTACTACCCTATGGGGTCAATAGTAGTGAACTACTACCCTATGGACCTGGTCAATAGTAGTGAACTACTACCCTATGGAGTCAATAGTAGTGAACTACTACCCTATGGGGTCAATAGTAGTGGACTACTACCCTATGGACCTGGTCAATAGTAGTGGACTACTACCCTATGGGGTCAATAGTAGTGGACTACTACCCTATGGGGTCAATAGTAGTGGACTACTACTCTATGGACCTGGTCAATAGTAGTGAACTACTACCCTATGGGGTCAATAGTAGTGAACTACTACCCTATGGGGTCAATAGTAGTGGACTACTACCCTATGGACCTGGTCAATAGTAGTGAACTACTACCCTATGGGGTCAATAGTAGTGGACTACTACCCTATGGGGTCAATAGTAGTGAACTACTACCCTATGGGGTCAATAGTAGTGGACTACTACCCTATGGACCTGGTCAATAGTAGTGAACTACTACCCTATGGGGTCAATAGTAGTGGACTACTACCCTATGGGGTCAATAGTAGTGAACTACTACCCTATGGACCTGGTCAATAGTAGTGAACTACTACCCTATGGGGTCAATAGTAGTGGACTACTACCCTATGGACCTGGTCAATAGTAGTGAACTACTACCCTATGGGGTCAATAGTAGTGGACTACTACCCTATGGACCTGGTCAATAGTAGTGAACTACTACCCTATGGAGTCAATAGTAGTGAACTACTACCCTATGGGGTCAATAGTAGTGGACTACTACCCTATGGACCTGGTCAATAGTAGTGAACTACCCTATGGGGTCAATAGTGGGGCACCATTTTGCATTTATTAAGGATCCCCATTTAGTTCCTGCAGCTACTCTTCTTGAGGGCCAGCAAAACTTAAGGCAGTAATATACCTTATAATAAAAATGTAACATTAATACATTTTTACAACAGATTTCACAATACCTCAGGCCACTACTCTCCTACAACACACCATCCATGTCTACGTACAGTTGATGACGGCTTTGCACACTCTTGGCGTACTCTCAACCAGCTTGAAGGAGTTCCCACATACAGTTGAAGTCGGAAGTTTACGTACACCTTAGCCAATTACATTTAAACTCAGTTTTTCACAGTTCCTGACATTTAATCCTAGTAAAAATTCCCTGTCAGTTAGGATCACCACTTTATTTTAAAGAATGTGAAATGTCAGAATAATAGTAGAGTGATTTATTTCAGCTTTTATTTCTTTCATCACATTCCCAGTGGGTCAGAAGTTTACATACACTCAATTAGTATTTGGTAGCATTGCCTTTAAATTGTTTAACTTGGGTCAAACGTTTCGGGTAGCCTTCCACAAGCTTCCCACAATAAGTTGGGTGAATTTTGGCCCATTCCTCCTGACAGAGCTGGTGTAACTGAGTCAGGTTTGTAGGCCTCCTTGCTCGCACACGCTTTTTCAGTTCTGCCCACACATTTTCTATAGGATTGAGGTCAGGGCTTTGTGATGGCCACTCCAATACCTTGACTTTGTTGTCCTTCAGCCATTTTGCCACAACTTTGGAAGTATGCTTGGGGTCATTGTCCATTTGGCCTGGTTTTTGTTTGTCCACCCGCCTCTTGAGGATTGACCACAAGTTCTCAATGGGATTAAGGTCTGGGGAGTTTCCTGGCCATGGACCCAACATTTTGATGTTTTGTTCCCCGAGCCACTTAGTTATCACTTTTGCCTTATGGCAAGGTGCTCCGTCATGCTGGAAAAGGCATTGGTCGTCACCAAACTGTTCTTGGATGGTTGGGAGAAGTTGCTCTCTGAGGATGTGTTGGTACCATTCTTTATTCATGGCTGTGTTCTTAGGCAAAATTGTGAGTGAGCCCACTCCCTTGGCTGAGAAGCAACCCCACACATGAATGGTCTCAGGATGCTTTACTGTTGGCATGACACAGGACTGATGGTAGCGCTCACCTTGTCTTCTCCGGACAAGGTGTTTTCCGTATGCCCCAAACAATCGGAAAGGGGATTCATCAGAGAAAATGACTTTACCCCAGTCCTCAGCAGTCCAATCCCTGTACCTTTTGCAGAATATCAGTCTGTCCCTGATGTTTTTCTTGGAGAGAAGTGGCTTCTTTGCTGCCCTTCTTGACACCAGGCCATCCTCCAAAAGTCTTCGCCTCACTGTGCGTGCAGATGCACTCACACCTGCCTGCTGCCATTCCTGAGCAAGCTGTGCACTGGTGGTGCCCCGATCCCACAGCTGAATCAACTTTAGGAGACGGTCCTGGCGCCTGCTGGCCTGAAGCCTTCTTCACAACAATTGAACCTTTCTCCTTGAAGTTCGTGATGATCCGATAAATGGTTGATTTAGGTGCAATCTTACTAGCAGCTTAATCCTTGCCTGTGAAGCCCTTTTTGTGCAAAGCAATGATGACGGCACCTGTTTCCTTGCAGGTAACCATGGTTAACAGAGGAAGATCAATGATTTCAAGTACCACCCTCCTTTTAAAGCTTCCAGTCTGTTATTCTAACTCAATCAGCATGGCAGAGTGATCTCCAGCCTTGTCCTCGTCGAAACTCACCTGTGTTAACGAGAGAATCACTGACATGATGGCAGCTGGTCCTTTTGTGGCAGGGCTGAAATGCAGTGGAAATGTTTTTTGGGGATTAAGTTCATTTTCATGGCAAAGAGGGACTTTGCAATTAATTGCAATTCATCTGATCACTCTTCATGACATTCTGGTGTATATGCAAATTGACATAATCAACTGAGGCAGCAGACTTTGTGAAAATTACTATTTGTGTCATTCGCAAAACTTTTGACCACGCCTGTATGGATAGTGTGGATGTTGTGTGGATGTTATGTGTGTATAGTGTGGATGTTGTGTGTGTGTGTGTATAGTGTGTATGTTGTGTGTGTATAGTGTGGATGTTGTGTGGATGTTATGTGTGTATAGTGTGGATGTTGTGTGTGTGTGTGTGTGTATAGTGTGTATGTTGTGTGTGTATAGTGTGGATGTTGTGTGTGTATGTGCCTGTGTGTGTGTCTCCACAGTCCCCACTGTTCCATAAGGTGTATTTTTATCTGTTTTTTTAAATCTGATTATACTGCTTGCATCAGTTACTTGATGTGGAATAGAGTTCCATGTAGTTATGGCTCTATGTAGTACTGTGCACCTCCCATAGTCTGTTCTGGACTTGGGGACTGTGTTTATTGACTGTTATTATTATTTATTATTATTATTATTATTAAGAGACCTCTGGTGGCGTGTCTTGTGGGGTATGCATGGGGTTCTGAGCTGTGTGCTAGTCGTTTAAACAGACAGCTCGGTGCTTTCAACATGTCAATACCTCTCACAAATATAAGTAGTGAAGTCAATCTCTCTTCCACTTTGAGCCAGGAGAGATTGACATGCATATCATTGTTAACTCTATGTTTAAGGGCCAGCCGTGCTGCCCTGTTCTGGGCAAGTTGTAATGTTCCCAAGTCCCTCTTTGTGGCACCTGACCACATGACTGGACAGTAGTCCAGTGAATATAAAGGGAATTATGTTCTCCTTTGGGACACAGTGAGACCAAAGAAGGAAATGAAGTTGGCCCTCCCACATAATCTCCAGTCAGCGTTGGCCCTCCCACTTAATCTCCAGTCAGCGTTGGCCCTCCCACTTAATCTCCAGTCAGCGTTGGCCCTGCCACTTAATCTCCAGTCAGCGTTGGCCCTCCCACTTAATCTCCAGTCAGCGTTGGCCCTGCCACTTAATCTCCAGTCAGCGTTGGCCTGGCCCTCCCACTTAATCTCCAGTCAGCGTTGGCCCTGCCACTTAATCTCCAGTCAGCGTTGGCCTGGCCCTCCCACTTAATCTCCAGTCAGCGTTGGCCTGGCCCTCCCACTTAATCTCCAGTCAGCGTTGGCCCTCCCACTTAATCTCCAGTCAGCGTTGGCCTGGCCCTCCCACTTAATCTCCAGTCAGCGTTGGCCTGGCCCTGCCACTTAATCTCCAGTCAGCGTTGGCCCTCCCACATAATCTCCAGTCAGCGTTGGCCCTGCCACTTAATCTCCAGTCAGCGTTGGCCTGGCCCTCCCACTTAATCTCCAGTCAGCGTTGGCACTGCCACTTAATCTCCAGTCAGCGTTGGCCCTCCCACATAATCTCCAGTCAGCGTTGGCCCTGCCACTTAATCTCCAGTCAGCGTTGGCCTGGCCCTCCCACTTAATCTCCAGTCAGCGTTGGCCTGGCCCTCCCACTTAATCTCCAGTCAGGGTTGGCCCTGCCACTTAATCTCCAGTCAGCGTTGGCCCTGCCACTTAATCTCCAGTCAGCGTTGGCCCTCCCACTTAATCTCCAGTCAGCGTTGGCCCTCCCACTTAATCTCCAGTCAGCGTTGGCCTGGCCCTCCCACTTAATCTCCAGTCAGCGTTGGCCCTCCCACTTAATCTCCAGTCAGCGTTGGCCCTCCCACATAATCTCCAGTCAGCGTTGGCCCTGCCACTGAATCTCCAGTCAGCGTTGGCCCTGCCCTCCCACTTAATCTCCAGTCAGCGTTGGCCCTGCCCTCCCACTTAATCTCCAGTCAGCGTTGGCCCTCCCACTTAATCTCCAGTCAGCGTTGGCCCTGCCACTGAATCTCCAGTCAGCGTTGGCCCTGCCCTCCCACTTAATCTCCAGTCAGCGTTGGCCCTCCCACTTAATCTCCAGTCAGCGTTGGCCCTCCCACTTAATCTCCAGTCAGCGTTGGCCCTCCCACTTAATCTCCAGTCAGCGTTGGCCTGGCCCTCCCACTTAATCTCCAGTCAGCGTTGGCCCTGCCACTTAATCTCCAGTCAGCGTTGGCCCTGCCACTTAATCTCCAGTCAGCGTTGGCCCTGCCACTTAATCTCCAGTCAGCGTTGGCCTGGCCCTCCCACTTAATCTCCAGTCAGCGTTGGCCCTCCCACTTAATCTCCAGTCAGCGTTGGCCCTCCCACTTAATCTCCAGTCAGCGTTGGCCCTCCCACTTAATCTCCAGTCAGCGTTGGCCTGGCCCTCCCACTTAATCTCCAGTCAGCGTTGGCCTGGCCCTCCCACTTAATCTCCAGTCAGCGTTGGCCCTGCCCTCCCACTTAATCTCCAGTCAGCGTTGGCCCTGCCCTCCCACTTAATCTCCAGTCAGCGTTGGCCTGGCCCTCCCACTTAATCTCCAGTCAGCGTTGGCCCGGCCCTCCCACTTAATCTCCAGTCAGCGTTGGCCCTCCCACTTCATCTCCAGTCAGCGTTGGCCCTCCCACTTAATCTCCAGTCAGCGTTGGCCCTCCCACTTAATCTCCAGTCAGCGTTGGCCCTCCCACTTAATCTCCAGTCAGCGTTGGCCCTCCCACTTAATCTCCAGTCAGCGTTGGCCCTGCCACTTAATCTCCAGTCAGCGTTGGCCCTGCCACTTAATCTCCAGTCAGCGTTGGCCTGGCCCTCCCACTTAATCTCCAGTCAGCGTTGGCCCTGCCACTTAATCTCCAGTCAGCGTTGGCCCTGCCACTTAATCTCCAGTCAGCGTTGGCCCTCCCACTTAATCTCCAGTCAGCGTTGGCCCTCCCACTTAATCTCCAGTCAGCGTTGGCCCTCCCACTTAATCTCCAGTCAGCGTTGGCCCTCCCACTTAATATCCAGTCAGCGTTGGCCCTGCCACTTAATCTCCAGTCAGCGTTGGCCCTCCCACTTAATCTCCAGTCAGCGTTGGCCCTCCCACTTAATCTCCAGTCAGCGTTGGCCCTCCCACTTAATATCCAGTCAGCGTTGGCCCTGCCACTTAATCTCCAGTCAGCGTTGGCCCTGCCACTTAATCTCCAGTCAGCGTTGGCCCTGCCACTTAATCTCCAGTCAGCGTTGGCCTGGCCCTCAAATCTCATAAAACATTTTATAAAAGGGCTCAGTGCTGTTCTCCTCGCAAGGTGAGGTATTGAAAACGGGTGTCAATAATTTTTACCCACATCTTTTTGAGAAAAAAGTATTGCTTGTTAAACAATCTCTGAGCAATTGTATTATACTGAAGAAAAATATAAATGCAACAATTTCAAAGATTTTACTGAGTTATAGTGTGTGTATATATATATATATATATATAAGGAAATCAGTCAATTGAAATAAATTCAATAGGCCCTAATTCACAAGGTCTCAGCCATGAGTTGGGCTGAGAGGGCATAGGCCCACCCACTGGGTTTGCCAGGCCCAGCCCAGCCAATCAGAATGAAGTGGAGGGAGGTGGAGAGGGTACTCACTGCAGAAGTTGAAAACAAGTTAAATTATTTGAGATTAAATCATGTGTTCCTTCATCTGATTCTGGTAATCTTTATCCTGATCACAACACACTTACACACAGCGTGCACGTACACGCTCGCTCGCTCGCTCACACACAACGTACGTACACACAGTCATGATTTAATGAACCAAATCAAATACAGTAGACTTGTGTTCATCTTTCAGCAGTGGGCCCTCTCCTCCTCTCCTGCCTCTCTCCCCCTCTTTCCCTTCCTCTCTCCCCTTCCCACCTCCCCTCCCTCTCTCTCCTCTTCCCACCTCCCCTCTCTCCTCTCTCCCCTTCCCACCTCCCCTCTCTCCTCTCTCCCCTTCCCACCTCCCCTCCCTCTCTCTCCTCTTCCCACCTCCCCTCTCTCCTCTCTCCCCTTCCCACCTCCCCTCCCTCTCTCTCTCTCCTCCCCACCTCCCCTCTCCTCTCCCCCCTTCCCACCTCCCCTCCCCTCTCTCTCCTCTCTCCTTCCCACCTCCCCTCCCCTCTCTCTCCTCTCCCCCTATCTTTTTGATATCTTTATAGATCCAATCTCCTATGAGTGATGTTATTAATCTCTTGGCATAAAATTGAGTTGGAGGTCAGGCACCTGAGTCTGATGTCAGTACAGAGACGCTCTAGGTAAACATGATAACGGGTGATGTCAGTACAGTCTCCTTACAGAGACGTTCTAGGTAAACATGTTTATAATAATGATAACGGGGTGATGTCAGTACAGTCTCTAGGTAAACATGTTTATAATAATGATAACGGGGTGATGTCAGTACAGTCTCTAGGTAAACATGTTTATAATAATGATAACGGGGTGATGTCAGTACAGTCTCTAGGTAAACATGTTTATAATAATGATAACGGGTGATGTCAGTACAGTCTCTAGGTAAACATGTTTATAATAATGATAACGGGGTGATGTCAGTACAGTCTCTAGGTAAACATGTTTATAATAATGATAACGGGTGATGTCAGTACAGTCTCTAGGTAAACATGTTTATAATAATGATAACGGGGTGATGTCAGTACAGTCTCTAGGTAAACATGTTTATAATAATGATAACGGGGGTGATGTCAGTACAGTCTCTAGGTAAACATGTTTATAATAATGATAACGGGGGTGATGTCAGTACAGTCTCTAGGTAAACATGTTTATAATAATGATAACGGGGGTGATGTCAGTACAGTCTCTAGGTAAACATGTTTATAATAATGATAACGGGGGTGATGTCAGTACAGTCTCTAGGTAAACATGTTTATAATAATGATAACGGGGTGATGTCAGTACAGTCTCTAGGTAAACATGTTTATAATAATGATAACGGGGGTGATGTCAGTACAGTCTCTAGGTAAACATGTTTATAATAATGATAACGGGGTGATGTCAGTACAGTCTCTAGGTAAACATGTTTATAATAATGATAACGGGGTGATGTCAGTACAGTCTCTAGGTAAACATGTTTATAATAATGATAACGGGGTGATGTCAGTACAGTCTCTAGGTAAACATGTTTATAATAATGATAACGGGGTGATGTCAGTACAGTCTCTAGGTAAAAATGTTTATAATAATGATAACGGGTGATGTCAGTACAGTCTCTAGGTAAACATGTTTATAATAATGATAACGGGGTGATGTCAGTACAGTCTCTAGGTAAACATGTTTATAATAATGATAACGGGGTGATGTCAGTACAGTCTCTAGGTAAACATGTTTATAATAATGATAACGGGGTGATGTCAGTACAGTCTCTAGGTAAACATGTTTATAATAATGATAACGGGGTGATGTCAGTACAGTCTCTAGGTAAACATGTTTATAATAATGATAACGGGGTGATGTCAGTACAGTCTCTAGGTAAACATGTTTATAATAATGATAACGGGGGTGATGTCAGTACAGTCTCTAGGTAAACATGTTTATAATAATGATAACGGGGTGATGTCAGTACAGTCTCTAGGTAAACATGTTTATAATAATGATAACGGGGTGATGTCAGTACAGTCTCTAGGTAAACATGTTTATAATAATGATAACGGGGTGATGTCAGTACAGTCTCTAGGTAAACATGTTTATAATAATGATAACGGGGTGATGTCAGTACAGTCTCTAGGTAAACATGTTTATAATAATGATAACGGGGGTGATGTCAGTACAGTCTCTAGGTAAACATGTTTATAATAATGATAACGGGGGTGGTGTCAGTACAGTCTCTAGGTAAACATGTTTATAATAATGATAACGGGTGATGTCAGTACAGTCTCTAGGTAAACATGTTTATAATAATGATAACGGGGGTGATGTCAGTACAGTCTCTAGGTAAACATGTTTATAATAATGATAACGGGGTGATGTCAGTACAGTCTCTAGGTAAACATGTTTATAATAATGATAACGGGGGTGATGTCAGTACAGTCTCTAGGTAAACATGTTTATAATAATGATAACGGGGGTGGTGTCAGTACAGTCTCTAGGTAAACATGTTTATAATAATGATAACGGGTGATGTCAGTACAGTCTCTAGGTAAACATGTTTATAATAATGATAACGGGGGTGATGTCAGTACAGTCTCTAGGTAAACATGTTTATAATAATAACGGGGGTGATGTCAGTACAGTCTCTAGGTAAACATGTTTATAATAATGATAACGGGGGTGATGTCAGTACAGTCTCTAGGTAAACATGTTTATAATAATGATAACGGGGGTGATGTCAGGACAGTCTCTAGGTAAACATGTTTATAATAATGATAACGGGGTAATGTCAGTACAGTCTCTAGGTAAACATGTTTATAATAATGATAACGGGGTGATGTCAGTACAGTCTCTAGGTAAACATGTTTATAATAATGATAACGGGGTGATGTCAGTACAGTCTCTAGGTAAACATGTTTATAATAATGATAACGGGGGTGATGTCAGTACAGTCTCTAGGTAAACATGTTTATAATAATGATAACGGGGGTGATGTCAGTACAGTCTCTAGGTAAACATGTTTATAATAATGATAACGGGGGTGATGTCAGTACAGTCTCTAGGTAAACATGTTTATAATAATGATAACGGGGTGATGTCAGTACAGTCTCTAGGTAAACATGTTTATAATAATGATAACGGGGGTGATGTCAGTACAGTCTCTAGGTAAACATGTTTATAATAATGATAACGGGGTGATGTCAGTACAGTCTCTAGGTAAACATGTTTATAATAATGATAACGGGGTGATGTCAGTACAGTCTCTAGGTAAACATGTTTATAATAATGAGGTAGTCATAGTGACATCAGCAGGAAAGGTCCTGTCATGTGGTACAGAGCATGGTCTAAGGCACTGCATCGCAGTGCTAGCTGTGCCACTAGAGATCCTGGTTCGAATCCAGGCTCTGTCGTAGCCGGCCGCGACCGGGAGACCCATGGGGCGGCACACAATTGGCCCAGCGTCGTCCAGGGTAGGGGAGGGAATGGCCGGCAGGGATAGAGCTCAGTTGTTAGAGCATGGCGTTTGCAACGCCAGGGTTGTGGGTTCGATTCACACGGGGGGCCAGTATGAAAAATGAAAAATAATGTATGCACTAACTGTAAGTCGCTCTGGATAAGAGCGTCTGCTAAATGACTAAAATGTAAATGTAAAATATTTGGAGAAAGAAATATGGCTTTACTGGGCGACTTGATGTAATTCAACTGGAATCCATGATTAAACAAATGCATGTAAATTGTGGTACTGATCTAAAGAAACAGAAAAGAGAGGGCTTAGAAACAGCCAGGGTGTGGCTAGTAGCCAAGGGGGTGTGGCTAGTAGCCAGGGGGGGTGTGGCTAGTAGCCAGGGGGGGTGTGGCTAGTCGCCAGGGGGGTGTGGCTAGTCGCCAGGGTGTGGCTAGTAGAAGCTAGAAAGCGGGAAGAAGGCAGGAAGAAAAGAGAAGTGAGGGTTGAGGTCTCCGTGCCTCCCCCAGAGCAGAGGGCAGAAAGGTTATATCCAAACTTGGCAGACCAGGCATGGAGAGAAAATCCAGATGATGAATACGTAGGGTGGAGAAGGAGAGTGCAGGGGAATAATGTCGTCGTCCCCCCCCCACCGGCCCCACCTCCCTATGAGGAAGAAGGGGCTGGAGGAGGAAGGGAAGACGAAGGTGAGGAAGAGCCAGAGGTAGAGGAGTACAGGACGAGGGCAGAGAAAGTCAGACAGGAGGCTAAAAGGGAGAAAGAGAAAAGGAAAAAGCTAGAGAGGCTCAGGGCTGAGGCCAAGAGAAAGGGGAACGATGAGTCAAAAGGGGAAGAATCAGATGGGGCTGGCAGTGGTAAGGGTAAAATGGAGCAATCCTATCCCTTAATAGCCCTGCCAAACCCCAGAGCAGGAGAAGACAACCAGCCTGATACCTTACAAGTAATACAGAGCATGGACTCAGAGAGATGGAGTGAGAGCAGTGGAAGGGATACCCCACCCCAAGACGGGGGTGCACCAGTTCAGAAGAGATATGGAAGGGGCTGACCGCCAGCTTTAAGCTGACTACAGGGGAACTAGAGAGGGCAGTCAGACAGATAGTGTTAAAGGACTGGGCGGCAGTGAGAGGGAACTGGGTTCCCGGAGACGGGAATGCGCAGGTCCTAGAGTGGGCAGAAGGAGGGGTTTATGGAGATAAATTGGCACAAACTCTGTGATAATCTGAGAGAATATTATCACAGACATGCCGACTTCTCCAAAGTCCACGAGTGTAAACAGGGAGACAGTGAGACTATTAGTCAATACCTAGAGAGACTGAGAGATGTGTTCAATGCAAACAGTGGGCTACTAGATCCAGGACCAGGGGCACCAGAGGGTCCGGATCACCAACAGTTAAAGATTGCCTTCCTAAGTGGAATGAGGCCAGAAATCTCTCAAACAATAAATAATACCCTAATTGGCTGGGGGACGGCCACCTTAGCTGAGGTTAAACGTAATGCAATCCATCATGAGCAGAATGTAAAGGAACGAAACAAGAGAAAGGAAGCGAAGGGAGCTGAGTACCTAGTAGCAGTCCTAGGGGAGATGGGAGGTAGGAGAGACTGGAAATACCTAGGAGAGAAGGGAGCTGAGTACCTAGTGGCAGCCCTAGGGGAGATGGGAGGTAGGAGAGACTGGAAATACCTAGGGAGTACCTGGTGGCAGTCCTAGGGGAGATGGGAGGTAGGAGAGACTGGGAGGACCGAGGAGAGAAGGGAGCTGAGTACCTAGTGGCAGCCCTAGGGGAGATGGGAGGTAGGAGAGACTGGAAGGACAGAGGAGAGAAGGGAGCTGAGTACCTAGTGGCAGCCCTAGGGGAGATGGGAGGTAGGAGAGACTGGAAGGACCGGGGAGAGAAGGGAGCTGAGTACCTAGTGGCAGCCCTAGGGGAGATGGGAGGTAGGAGAGACTGGAAGGACCTAGGAGAGAAGGGAGCTGAGTACCTAGTGGCAGCCCTAGGGGAGATGGGAGGTAGGAGAGACTGGAAGGACCTAGGAGAGAAGGGAGCTGAGTACCTAGTGGCAGCCCTAGGGGAGATGGGAGGTAGGAGAGACTGGAAGGACCTAGGAGAGAAGGGAGCTGAGTACCTAGTGGCAGTCCTAGGGGAGATGGGAGGTAGGAGAGACTGGAAGGACCTAGGAGAGAAGGGAGCTGAGTACCTAGTGGCAGCCCTAGGGGAGATGGGAGGTAGGAGAGACTGGAAGGACCTAGGAGAGAAGGGAGCTGAGTACCTAGTGGCAGCCCTAGGGGAGATGGGAGGTAGGAGAGACTGGAAGGACCTAGGAGAGAAGGGAGCTGAGTACCTAGTGGCAGCCCTAGGGGAGATGGGAGGTAGGAGAGAAGAGAGGCAACGGTAATAGTGGAGGCAGGAGTGAATGGAAGGTTGCTTTCAATTGTGACAAAACGGGACATTTTGCTAGAGAATGTGAGGAACCGTGTTGTCACTGTGGAAGGAAAGGGCACCAGTCAAGAAACTGTAAGCAGAAGGGGAAGAGTGGAAAAGGAGGAAAGTATAATCCAGGCAGAGGAGGAAGAGAGAGGGGGAGAAAGCCAGAATCAGAGGAAGAAGAGGAGGCACGACTGGAGTGGGAGGAAGAGAGAAATCAGGAGAAGCAGGAGAGAGAACTGGAGGTTCAGGGGGTAAATAAGAACATAATTCCAAGAGCACCCTGTGTTCCAGACCCACACACTCTATTGAACCAATTGAAACCAGAACATTCTTCCTTTACTGTGATAGACATAGCTAATGCTTTCTTTAGTATACCTGTACATCCTGATAGTCAATGATGGTTTGGCTTTACCTTCAAAGGTCAGAAATACACATACTCAAGACATCCACAAGGTTATTCGGAAAGTCCCCAAAAAAAATCCCAGGCTATCACACGTAACCTGGGAATGTTTGAACCCCAAGAGGGGAGCCAAATGTTGATATACGTCGATGATATACTGGTAGCAAACCCCTCGAAGGAGGGGTGTAAAAAGGATACTCTCCAGTTGTTAACCTTTATGACAGGACAAGGGCACAAGGTCAGTGAAAAGAAACTACAACTCTGGCAGAAAGAGGTAATATATCTAGGTCACACGATAACGCAGGATGGGAGAACCCTAAACTCGTCAAGAAAAACTGCAATATTAGAAGCTCCTAAACCTCTGAATAAGAAACAAAATGATGAGCTTTTTGGGAATTATAAATTACTGTCGAGCATGGATTCCCCATTATGCGTTACACACTGGAAAATGGAGTGATCTTATCTATGGAAAAGCTATGGCAGCACATGATAAAATAATCTGGAATAACAAGGTTGATTTGCAATTTGAGGAAATTAAGCAATTAAGCAGTTAAGCAGACCTCTTCAACGGTGCTGGCGTTTTCCTAGATATGACAGACCATTCACTCAAACTGTGGATTGTAGAGAGGGATATATGACATCAGTACTGACACAAAAACATGGGGACAAAAATAAACCCGTAGCATATTTTTCTTCAAGACGTGATGAGGTGGCTCAGGCAACGCCTGTCTGTTTGCAATCAGTTGTGGCAGCTGCTAATGCAGTGCAGGACTCAGCTTCAATAGGACTATACCATGATCTAACCTTAATACACATGCAGTGTCAATTCTGCTATTGGAACACAAGATGGCGTACATGTCACCAGCACGACACCTATCTTGTATGATAAAGATTGCTGAAATATGCCAAATCTTAACTATTGAACGATGTACAACGCTGAATCCTGCAACATTGGTTCCAGTTGTGCATGATGGTAGTCCCCATAACTGTATTGAAGAAACTGGAAAAGAAATAGTACTACCCAGGCCTGACTTAACAGACTTAGCTATACCATGTTGTGAAGTAACAATGTTTGTTGATGGGATCTTCTAGGAAGAATCCTGATGGCATGAATGCAACTGGTTATGCTGTGGTGACAGAGAACGAGGTTCTAGCTGCTGAACCATTGCCAAGAAACTACTCTGCCCAACAGGCAGAGATAGTGACATTAACAAAAGCATGCCAACTGGGTAAAGGGAAGGTTATAACTATCTATACCGACAGTGCATATGCCTTTAATACCGTACACGTCTTTGCTGCCCAGTGGAAGAATAGAGGAACGGGTTACGATTTTCGGGTAAACCAATAACACATGCAGTGTTGATTCTTGACCTCCTAGATGCAGTACTCTTACCAAAAAAGCTCGCAATATGTAAGTGTGAGGCGCATACTACAGGGAAGGATAGCATTACTTTGGGGAATGAAAAGGCAGATGAGGAAGCTAAGAAGGCTGGGTCAAAACACTTCTCTGGTTCCAGTCAGCTGTCAAAAGAGGAAGTTACAATAGACAGATCTACTTATAGAGAGCCACAGTAGGGCCCCAATTAAGGAAGTTCACAGATGGGTGAAGCAAGGCGCAGTAAATAAGGAAGGAATATGGGTCAAAGATAGCTTACCAATTCTCCCGAAATCACTGTTAACATATTTACATTTTAGTAATTTAGCAGACGCTCTTATCCAGAGCGACTTACAGTTAGTGAGTGCATACATTATTATTATTATTATATATTTTTTTTTTTCTTTCATACTGGCCCCCCGTGGGAATTCGAACCCACAACCCTGGCGTTGCAAACGCCATGCTCTACCAACTGAGCTACATCCCTGCCGGCCATTCCCTCCCCTACCCTGGACGACGCTGGGCCAATTATGCGCCGCCCCATGGGTCTCCCGGTCGCGGCCGGCTACGACAGAGCCTGGATTCGAACCAGGATCTCTAGTGGCACGGCTAGCAGTGCGATGCAGTGCCTTAGACCACTGCGCCACTCGGGATAGACATGCTGCAATATTGACACACGGGCAGAGCCATGTGTCAACGGGAGGGATGGTAGAGCAGATTAGACAACGTTTTGTTGCATATGGGATTACAAATTATTTAAAAAAAACTTTTGTTTAAGATGTGTTATCTGTGCTCAAAGTAATCACCAGGGCAGACAAAGGGCACCTCTGGGTGGGTACCCTCCGGCTAAGTACCCCTTTCAACAATTAGAAATGGACTTTATAGAGCTGACCAGGAGTGAAGGAAAGAAGTGGTGTTTGACTATAATAGACAAATACACTAAATGGGTAGAAGCTTTCCCTACCTCCTCGACGTAAATGTAAATAACATTAGCAAATGCCAGGATAGCAAGGTTCGGCCTTCCAGAAACTATTTTTTATACAGCCCCTAGTCAGTGTTCAGTCTCCAACCCAGCGGGACCCTGGGATAGCACAGCTTGGTTGCCATGGACCCAGGACAAACCTGGGAGAGAGGAATAGAGCTCCTCCTCCTCCTCCTCGACGTAAATGTAAATAACAGTAGCAAAAGCCAGGATATAATAGCAAGGTTGAAACTATTTTTTTCAGATCCCATTTTTTTTTTAAATCAAGTAATAGATAATATTGGACAGAAGTTACACATAAACATGAAGAAGCATTGTTCATATAGCCCGAAATCGGCTGGACTTATCGAACGCATGAATCAGACGATTAAGGCTAGATTACGAAAAACTCACATGAGTTACAGGAAGGAATTGGGTACAATGTCTGCCAATCGTACTAATGACTATCCGAATAACGCCAGATAAGAATGGATTGTCCCCCTTTGAGACAGGTGGAGTATTGTGAAAGTAGGGAATTACCAGAAATGGCAGTGCGACCCATATAAGGGTAGGTACTGTCTGAAAGTCCGAATTACGCTAAAACAGGTAAAGGCTACGGATGAGGGAATGTGGTACATAGGATTTGACTGCAAATGTTGTGGAGACCCATTAGTGTCTTTCTGGGTAGTAATCAACCCAGCAGATGTTACATATGCAATATATGTTTTTATATGCAAACCAACTTATATACTTCAATGAGTGTGATTCATTTCTATAACAACATATATTTTGTATGTGCGTAATATTTAGTCAAAGGGTGGATTGATAGATTAATTATTAATGACTAATTATTACACCCTGAAACTGTGTATAATGTGTTAGAAATGTGTGAGTGTAGGACCAGTAAAGACTATGACATTGAGCTACTATTTAGCAATGGGAGTAAGAGTTAGACCAGACAACAAAGGAGAACTGTCTAAACCAAGATAAAGGGGCCTCCCAATTTAGGGAGGATGCGATAACTGCACTTGGCCGAGGAAGGAGTAGGAAAAGATAAGAACAGTGATGGTCAGGAGAGCAGAGGAAAACATGAGCTGAACCGAAGTGTGTGTGTGCTTACAAGATGTGTATAGTGGAAAAATACAGGCCGCCTAGGTGGAGGGGGGCAGGATTTTTCGCATGACTTATGTGTATAAAAGGATTGTACCACCATTTTGTTTTAGAATTCTCAATGAATAAAGATCTCTGACTATGCAAATCGGGACTCTGTCCGTTACTAAAATCCCAAAATACCTTTTGGGAGACGCACAGAGACACTGAAGTAGTTTGTTTAATAATTCACATGGTCTAGAGGCTGCTATATCCCTGTAGTTCCATTAATCACCTGGTCTAGACTGGCTGCTATATCCCTGTAGTTCCATTAATCACCTGGTCTAGACTGGCTGCTATATCCCTGTAGTTCCATTAATCACCTGGTCTAGACTGGCTGCTATATCCCTGTAGTTCCATTAATCACCTGGTCTACAGTGGCTGCGATATCCCTGTAGTTCCATTAATCACCTGGTCTACAGTGGCTGCTATATCCCTGTAGTTCCATTAATCACCTGGTATAGACTGGCTGCTATATCCCTGTAGTTCCATTAATCACCTGGTCTAGACTGGCTGCTATATCCCTGTAGTTCCATTAATCACCTGGTCTAGAGTGGCTGCTATATCCCTGTAGTTCCATTAATCACCTGGTCTAGAGTGGCTGCTATATCCCTGTAGTTCCATTAATCACCTGGTCTAGACTGGCTGCTATAGTCCTGTAGTTCCATTAATCACCTGGTCTAGAGTGGCTGCTATATCCCTGTAGTTCCATTAATCACCTGGTCTAGACTGGCTGCTATATCCCTGTAGTTCCATTAATCACCTGGTCTAGAGTGGCTGCTATATCCCTGTAGTTCCATTAATCACCTGGTCTAGAGTGGCTGCTATATCCCTGTAGTTCCATTAATCACCTGGTCTAGACTGGCTGCTATATCCCTGTAGTTCCATTAATCACCTGGTCTAGACTGGCTGCTATATCCCTGTAGTTCCATTAATCACCTGGTCTAGACTGGCTGCTATATCCCTGTAGTTCCATTAATCACCTGGTCTAGGGTGGCTGCTATATCCCTGTAGTTCCATTAATCACCTGGTCTAGAATGGCTGCTATATCCCTGTAGTTCCATTAATCACCTGGTCTAGACTGGCTGCTATATCCCTGTAGTTCCATTAATCACCTGGTCTAGACTGGCTGCTATATCCCTGTAGTTCCATTAATCACCTGGTCTAGACTGGCTGCTATATCCCTGTAGTTCCATTAATCACCTGGTCTAGAATGGCTGCTATATCCCTGTAGTTCCATTAATCACCTGGTCTAGAGTGGCTGCTATATCCCTGTAGTTCCATTAATCACCTGGTCTAGACTGGCTGCTATATCCCTGTAGTTCCATTAATCACCTGGTCTAGACTGGCTGCTATATGCCTGTAGTTCCATTAATCACCTGGTCTAGAGTGGCTGCTATATCCCTGTAGTTCCATTAATCACCTGGTCTAGAGTGGCTGCTATATCCCTGTAGTTCCATTAATCACCTGGTCTAGACTGGCTGCTATATCCCTGTAGTTCCATTAATCACCTGGTCTAGACTGGCTGCTATATCCCTGTAGTTCCATTAATCACCTGGTCTAGAGGCTGCTATATCCCTGTAGTTCCATTAATCACCTGGTCTAGACTGGCTGCTATATCCCTGTAGTTCCATTAATCACCTGGTCTAGACTGGCTGCTATATCCCTGTAGTTCCATTAATCACCTGGTCTAGACTGGCTGCTATATCCCTGTAGTTCCATTAATCACCTGGTCTAGACTGGCTGCTATATCCCTGTAGTTCCATTAATCACCTGGTCTAGACTGGCTGCTATATCCCTGTAGTTCCCCATTAATCACCTGGTCTAGACTGGCTGCTATATCCCTGTAGTTCCATTAATCACCTGGTCTAGACTGGCTGCTATATCCCTGTAGTTCCATTAATCACCTGGTCTAGAGTGGCTGCTATATCCCTGTAGTTCCATTAATCACCTGGTCTAGACTGGCTGCTATATCCCTGTAGTTCCATTAATCACCTGGTCTAGAGTGGCTGCTATATCCCTGTAGTTCCATTAATCACCTGGTCTAGAGTGGCTGCTATATCCCTGTAGTTCCATTATTCACCTGGTCTAGAGTGGCTGCTATATCCCTGTAGTTCCATTAATCACCTGGTCTAGACTGGCTGCTATATCCCTGTAGTTCCATTAATCACCTGGTCTAGAGTGGCTGCTATATCCCTGTAGTTCCATTAATCACCTGGTCTAGAATGGCTGCTATATCCCTGTAGTTCCATTAATCACCTGGTCTAGACTGGCTGCTATATCCCTGTAGTTCCATTAATCACCTGGTCTAGAGTGGCTGCTATATCCCTGTAGTTCCATTAATCACCTGGTCTAGAGTGGCTGCTATATCCCTGTAGTTCCATTAATCACCTGGTCTAGAGTGGCTGCTATATCCCTGTAGTTCCATTAATCACCTGGTCTAGAGTGGCTGCTATATCCCTGTAGTTCCCCATTAATCACCTGGTCTAGAGTGGCTGCAATATCCCTGTAGTTCCATTAATCACCTGGTCTAGACTGGCTGCTATATCCCTGTAGTTCCATTAATCACCTGGTCTAGACTGGCTGCTATATCCCTGTAGTTCCATTAATCACCTGGTCTAGAGTGGCTGCTATATCCCTGTAGTTTCATTAATCACCTGGTCTAGACTGGGTGCTATATCCCTGTAGTTCCATTAATCACCTGGTCTAGACTGGCTGCTATATCCCTGTAGTTCCATTAATCACCTGGTCTAGACTGGTTGCTATATCCCTGTAGTTCCATTAATCACCTGGTCTAGACTGGCTGCTATATCCCTGTAGTTCCATTAATCACCTGGTCTAGAGTGGCTGCTATATCCCTGTAGTTCCATTAATCACCTGGTCTAGAGTGGCTGCTATATCCCTGTAGTTCCATTAATCACCTGGTCTAGACTGGCTGCTATATCCCTGTAGTTCCATTAATCACCTGGTCTAGACTGGCTGCTATATCCCTGTAGTTCCATTAATCACCTGGTCTAGAGTGGCTGCTATATCCCTGTAGTTCCATTAATCACCTGGTCTAGACTGGCTGCTATATCCCTGTAGTTCCATTAATCACCTGGTCTAGACTGGCTGCTATATCCCTGTAGTTCCATTAATCACCTGGTCTAGACTGGCTGCTATATCCCTGTAGTTCCATTAATCACCTGGTCTAGACTGGCTGCTATATCCCTGTAGTTCCATTAATCACCTGGTCTAGAGTGGCTGCTATATCCCTGTAGTTCCATTAATCACCTGGTCTAGACTGGCTGCTATATCCCTGTAGTTCCATTAATCACCTGGTCTAGAGGCTGCTATATCCCTGTAGTTCCATTAATCACCTGGTCTAGAGTGGCTGCTATATCCCTGTAGTTCCATTAATCACCTGGTCTAGAGTGGCTGCTATATCCCTGTAGTTCCATTAATCACCTGGTCTAGACTGGCTGCTATATCCCTGTAGTTCCATTAATCACATGGTCTAGAGTGGCTGCTATATCCCTGTAGTTCCATTAATCACCTGGTCTAGAGTGGCTGCTATATCCCTGTAGTTCCATTAATCACCTGGTCTAGAGTGGCTGCTATATCCCTGTAGTTCCATTAATCACCTGGTCTAGAGTGGCTGCTATAGTCCTGTAGTTCCATTAATCACCTGGTCTAGACTGGCTGCTATATCCCTGTAGTTCCATTAATCACCTGGTCTAGAGGCTGCTATATCCCTGTAGTTCCATTAATCACCTGGTCTAGAGTGGCTGCTATATCCCTGTAGTTCCATTAATCACCTGGTCTAGAGGCTGCTATATCCCTGTAGTTCCATTAATCACCTGGTCTAGACTGGCTGCTATATCCCTGTAGTTCCATTAATCACCTGGTCTAGACTGGCTGCTATATCCCTGTAGTTCCATTAATCACCTGGTCTAGACTGGCTGCTATATCCCTGTAGTTCCATTAATCACCTGGTCTAGACTGGCTGCTATATCCCTGTAGTTCCATTAATCACCTGGTCTAGAGTGGCTGCTATATCCCTGTAGTTCCATTAATCACCTGGTCTAGACTGGCTGCTATATCCCCGTAGTTCCATTAATCACCTGGTCTAGACTGGCTAATATATCCCTGTAGTTCCATTAATCACCTGGTCTAGAGGCTGCTATATCCCTGTAGTTCCATTAATCACCTGGTCTACAGTGGCTGCTATATCCCTGTAGTTCCATTAATCACCTGGTCTAGACTGGCTGCTATATCCCTGTAGTTCCATTAATCACCTGGTCTAGAGGCTGCTATATCCCTGTAGTTCCATTAATCACCTGGTCTAGAGTGGCTGCTATATCCCTGTAGTTCCATTAATCACCTGGTCTAGACTGGCTGCTATATCCCTGTAGTTCCATTAATCACCTGGTCTAAAGTGACCCCTCGCACCAAGACAGTGGTGCGTGTCGCCAATCCGGCCCGGCCTGTTCCTGCTCCTCGCACCAAGCCAGTGGTGTGTGTCGCCAATCTGGCCCGGCCCGTTCCTGCTCCTCGCATCAAGCCAGTGGTGCGTGTGTCCAGTCCGGCCCGTGCCTGCTCCTCGCACCAGACCAGTGGTGCGTGTGTCCAGTCCGGCACGTCCCGTGCCCGCTCCACCGGTGCCTGATCCAGCTCCGGTTAGCTGCTCCACTCCGGAGCCAGAGCAATCCGCTCCACCAGGGTCTAGTTCAGCTCCGGTCAGCGGATCCACTCCGGAGCCAGAGCAGTCCGCTCCACCGGGGTCCAGTTCAGCTCCGGTCAGCGGCTCCACTCCGGAGCCAGACAAGTCCGTTTCACCGGTGCCTGATCCAGCTCCGGTCAGTGGCTCCACTCCGGAGCCAGAGCAGTTCGCTCCACCGTCGTCGGGTCCAGCTCCAGTCAGCGGTTCCAGTCCAGACCCAGACGTCAGCCCCTCTCCAGGTTCGGGGTCTCCCACACCAGGGTCCAGACAGGGCTTGGTACTTCGTGGGAGGAAGGAGAGGGGAAGCAGCGCGCCGAGGTCCAGACCAGACCAGGGGCGCAACAGGGAGGCGGAGAATCGGTGGTTGTCACGCCCGGAGCCGAATCCGCCTCCGAGGCGGAATGCCCACCCGGCCCCTACCCTGTTATGTTTATGTTGTGCGGTCGGAGTCCGCACCTTTGGGGGTGGGGGGTACTGTCACGCCCTGACTCGGGACGCTTAAATGTTGAGTCAGGGTGTGTATGTTCTATGTTGTATATTTCTATGTTGGTTTTCTAGTATGTCTAGATCTATGTTGGCCGGTGTGGTTCCCAATCAGAGGCAGCTGTAGCTCGTTGTCTCTGATTGGGGACCATACTTAGGCAGCCTATTGGCACTAGTGGGTTGTGGGATCTTGTTCCGTGTGAGGTATGTTGTTTGTCTACCTTGGACTTTTGTTTCATTTGTTGTTTTGTCGTGGTGTTTATTCAGTATAAATAAACATGTTTGCATATCACGCTGCGCCTTGGTCCGTCCCGTCGATGAACGATCGTGACACACCCACACACACACACAAAAAATAAATAATGTATGCACGCATGAGTAAGTCGCTTTGGATAAAAGCATCTGCTAAATGGCATATTATTATTATTATTATTAATGTGGACCTGATGAGCGATGAGGATGGCCTGCAAAACGGCAAACCGGTGTGGCTTCGTCAATAATTACAGAGCTGCTTGGAGATGGACCAGAGCTGCTTGGAGAGGGACCAGAGCTGCTTGGAGAGGGACCAGAGCTGCTTGGAGAGGGACCAGAGCTGCTTGGAGAGGGACCAGAGCTGCTTGGAGAGGGACCAGAGCTGCTTGGAGAGGGACCAGAGCTACTTGGAGAGGGACCAGAGCTGCTTGGAGAGGGACCAGAGCTGCTTGGAGAGGGACCAGAGCTGCTTGGAGAGGGACCAGAGCTGCTTGGAGAGGGACCAGAGCTGCTTGGAGAGGGACCAGAGCTACTTGGAGAGGGACCAGAGCTGCTTGGAGAGGGACCAGAGCTGCTTGGAGAGGGACCAGAGCTGCTTGGAGAGGGACCAGAGCTGCTTGGAGAGGGACCAGAGCTGCTTGGAGAGGGACCAGCGCTACTTTGCGAGCCACATCACACAGATCATGTCTGGGGAGTTTTCGTCAAGGCAACCTAGATCCCACGGACCCCTCAACACCTGTAGACGGGTTGGTTGTTTAGCAACAAAACCGACACTTGTGCAACTATGGGCCAAAACAGACTGGGTCATTTTCCTGACGTTGTCAGCTAACCCATCTATAGCATCACAGTAACCCCAGTGGAGGATTTGCCCAAGCTGGATGAGTCCTGTCAATACTTGTTGATCTTTAAAAAAATTTATAGGATTGACAGATTGATAGCTCTTTTTTGATTGGTCATATTCCTCCTCCCCTTTAACCCATGTATGCAGGTAAACACCACATTCGAAATTCAACGATTAAAGTGTTTTCAAAAGAATCAAGCAGAGTACTGGCATGAGTCATCCAGTTGGCTCAGGTCCAGCCTCCATGGGGGTTAGGGTCGAGCCTCCATGGGGGTTAGGGTTAGAGTCCAGCCTTCGTGGGGGTTAGGGTTAGAGTCCAGCCTCCGTGGGGGTTAGGGTTAGAGTCCAGCCTTCGTGGGGGTTAGGGTTAGAGTCCAGCCTTCGTGGGGGTTAGGGTTAGAGTCCAGTCTCCGTTAGGGTTAGAGTCCAGTCTCCGTTAGGGTCCAGCCTCCATGGGGGTTAGGGTTAGGGTCCAGCCTCCATGGGGGTTAGGGTCCAGCCTCCATGGGGGTTAGGGTCCAGCCTCCATGGGGGTTAGGGTCCAGCCTCCATGGGGGTTAGGGTCCAGCCTCCATGGGGGTTAGGGTCCATCCTCCATGGGGGTTAGGGTTAGGTTCCAGTCTCCATGGGGGTTAGGGTTAGGGTCCAGCCTCCCTGGGGGTTAGGGTCCAGCCTCCATGGGGGTTAGGGTCCAGCCTCCATGGGGGTTAGGTTCCAGTCTCCATGGGGGTTAGGGTCCAGCCTCCATAGGGGTTAGGGGCCAGCCTCCGTGGGGGTTAGGGTTAGGGTCCATCCTCCGTGGGGGTTAGGGTCCAGCGTCCGTGGGGGTTAGGGTTAGAGTCCAATCTTCATGGGGGTTAGGGTTAGAGTCCAGTCTCCATGGGGGTTAGGGTCCAGCCTCCATGGGGGTTAGGGTCCAGTCTCCATGGGGGTTAGGGTCCAGCCTCCATGGGGGTTAGGGTTAGAGTCCAATCTTCATGGGGGTTAGGGTTAAAGTCCAGCCTCCGTGGGGATTAGGGTCCAGCCTCCATGGGGGTTAGGGTCCAGTCTCCATGGGGGTTAGGGTTAGGGTCCAGTCTCCATGGGGGTTAGGGTCCAGTCTCCATGGGGGTTAGGGTTAGGGTCCAGCCTCCATGGAAGTTAGGGTCCAGCCTCCATGGGCGTTAGGGTTAGGGTCCAGTCTCCATGGGGGTTAGGGTCCAGTCTCCATGGGGGTTAGGGTTAGGGTCCAGCCTCCATGGGGGTTAGGGTCCAGCCTCTGTGGGGGTTAGGGTCCAGTCTCCATGGGGGTAGGGTTAGGGTCCAGCCTCCATGGGGGTTAGGGTTAGGGTCCAGTCTCTGTGGGGGTTAGGGTTAGGTTCCAGTCTCCATGGGGGTTAGGGTCCAGTCTCCATGGGGGTTAGGGTCCAGTCTCCATGGGGGTTAGGGTCCAGCCTCCATGGGGGTTAGGGTCCAGTCTCCATGGGGGTTAGGGTCCAGCCTCCATGGGGGTTAGGGTCCAGTCTCCGTGGGGGTTAGGGTTAGATTCCAGTCTCCATGGGGGTTAGGGTCCAGCCTCTGTGGGGGTTAGGGTCCAGCCTCCATGGGGGTTAGGGTCCAGCCTCCATGGGGGTTAGGGTCCAGCCTCCATAGGGGTTAGGGGCCAGCCTCCATGGGGGTTAGGGTCCAGTCTCCATGGGGGTTAGGGTCCAGCCTCCATGGGGGTTAGGGTTAGGGTCCAGCCTCCATGGGGGTTAGGGTCCAGCCTCCATGGGGGTTAGGGTCCAGCCTCCATGGGGGTTAGGGTCCAGCCTCCATGGGGGTTAGGGTCCAGCCTCCATGGGGGTTAGGGTCCAGCCTCCGTGGGGGTTAGGGTTAGAGTCCAGCCTCCGTGGGGGTTAGGGTTAGAGTCCAGTCTCCGTGGGGGTTAGGGTTAGAGTCCAGCCTCCATGGGGGTTAGGGTCCAGCCTCCATGGGGGTTAGGGTTAGGGTCCAGCCTCCATGGGGGTTAGAGTCCAGCCTCCGTGGGGGTTAGGGTTAGGTTCCAGTCTCCATGGGGGTTAGGGTCCAGCCTCCATGGGGGTTAGGGTTAGGTTCCAGTCTCCATGGGGGTTAGGGTCCAGTCTCCATGGGGGTTAGGGTCCAGCCTCCATGGGGGTTAGGGTCCAGCCTCCATGGGGGTTAGGGTTAGGTTCCAGTCTCCATGGGGGTTAGGGTCCAGCCTCCGTGGGGGTTAGGGTTAGGTTCCAGTCTCCATGGGGGTTAGGGTCCAGTCTCCATGGGGGTTAGGGTCCAGCCTCCATGGGGGTTAGGGTCCAGCCTCCATGGGGGTTAGGGTTAGGTTCCAGTCTCCATGGGGGTTAGGGTCCAGCCTCCATGGGGGTTAGGGTCCAGCCTCCATAGGGGTTAGGGGCCAGCCTCCGTGGGGGTTAGGGTTAGGGTCCAGCGTCCGTGGGGGTTAGGGTTAGAGTCCAATCTTCATGGGGGTTAGGGTTAGAGTCCAGTCTCCATGGGGGTTAGGGTCCAGCCTCCATGGGGGTTAGGGTCCAGTCTCCATGGGGGTTAGGGTCCAGCCTCCATGGGGGTTAGGGTCCAGCCTCCATGGGGGTTAGGGTCCAGTCTCCATGGGGGTTAGGGTCCAGCCTCTGTGGGGGTTAGGGTTAGGGTCCAGCCTCCATAGGGGTTAGGGGCCAGCCTCCATGGGGGTTAGGGTCCAGCCTCTGTGGGGGTTAGGGTCCAGTCTCCATGGGGGTTAGGGTCCAGCCTCCATGGGGGTTAGGGTTAGGGTCCAGTCTCTGTGGGGGTTAGGGTCCAGTCTCCATGGGGGTAGGGTTAGGGTCCAGTCTCCATGGGGGTTAGGGTCCAGTCTCCGTGGGGGTTAGGGTTAGATTCCAGTCTCCATGGGGGTTAGGGTCCAGCCTCCATGGGGGTTAGGGTCCAGCCTCCATGGGGGTTAGGGTCCAGTCTCCATGGGGGTTAGGGTCCAGCCTCTGTGGGGGTTAGGGTCCAGCCTCCATGGGGGTTAGGGTCCAGCCTCCATGGGGGTTAGGGTCCAGCCTCCATGGGGGTTAGGGTCCAGCCTCCATAGGGGTTAGGGGCCAGCCTCCATGGGGGTTAGGGTTAGGGTCCAGTCTCCATGGGGGTTAGGGTCCAGCCTCTGTGGGGGTTAGGGTTAGAGTCCAGCCTCCATGGGGGTTAGGGTCCAGCCTCCATGGGGGTTAGGGTCCAGCCTCTGTGGGGGTTAGGGTCCAGCCTCCATGGGGGTTAGGGTCCAGCCTCCATGGGGGTTAGGGTCCAGCCTCCATAGGGGTTAGGGGCCAGCCTCCATGGGGGTTAGGGTTAGGGTCCAGCCTCCATGGGGGTTAGGGTCCAGCCTCCATGGGGGTTAGGGTTAGGGGCCAGCCTCCATGGGGGTTAGGGTCCAGCCTCCATGGGGGTTAGGGTCCAGCCTCTGTGGGGGTTAGGGTCCTGCCTCCATGGGGGTTACTTTAGTTTCAGACCCTGCTCAGCCTAAATGCAGATGCTATTACCTGCTCTACTGAAATGAATTATCCTTAAACAAGTGATTAAGTGGATTTGTGTGTTTTATTCAAGGAAGTTGTTTTAGCGTGGCGATGTCGTGAGGTGCTGGAAAAACCTTGAAAGTGGTTGCTTGAATCAATAAAGGGCTTGACAGAAGGAAGTCATGGAAATAGAAACAGTAAAATGTGACTAATTGGGGACTGTGGTTTGAACCAGAGGCTCCAGCTCTACAACACTGTGAGTGCGTCACAAATGGCACACTGTTCCCTATATAGTGCACTGCTTTTGACCAAGGCCCATAGGGTGCCATTTGGTATTTCCTCTGAGTTAGCCAAGTGGAGATGTGATTTGGGGGGAGACTTGTTTAAACTATGATGGCAGCCAGACCAATATACTGTGTGGCTGGTGCTCCGCTGGGCGCCATGGAAATCCCAAATATGAGGAAGAACTGGGAAATTACAGGGACAGGAGGAAGTGGTCACCATGTGCGTCCCAAATGGCTCCCTATGTAGCGTGCACTACTTTTGACCCGGAACCTATAGGGCTCTGGTCTAAAGTAGTGTACTATATAGGGAATAGGGTGTCATAGGGCTCTGGTCAAAAGTAGTGCACACTATATAGGGAATAGGGTGCCATTTGTGACGCAGGCCTGTTATAGTATGCTGGAAAGTCCCCAGAATTCCCCCCTAGGAGTCAGTTGAAATTGAGAGGAATATTTTAAAGGAGACTTGTTTTTTTAGTCCAGTCATATGATGTGCCTCTGGTTAGTGTTTGATGTGTAACATTAAAGGGAAGGAATGCTCTTTGTTTGGCTGAGAGAACCAGATCCATCCAGTCTTTGGGTATATCAACATAATACCACTGTTTTGGCTGCTTCTCACCAGCTAGATTGACAGCCAACAAGACAGTCTGTATAACGGTTAGTTAGTTAGTTAGTTAGTTATAGAGCCAACAGGACAGTCTGTATAACGGTTCATCTTGATCAGGGTTGTTTATACGTGATGGTCATTTGGTAACAAAAAAACACTCTTGAAACATGTTAAGTACATGAAGTAGATGCCGTTCTGTTCCCGTTGGAAACTACTAGTGACTCGTTGACCTCCTCATTTTATTATGCCCTTGTGTCTCCTGAAGAGTGATGTGAGGACAGTTGACAGGGACAAATTAAACTGTTAAATGGTCTGGTCCCGTGCTCTTGGCCTCCTGTATAGATATGCAGCAGTAGACTGAATTAAACTGTTAAATGGTCTGGTCCCGTCCTCTTGGCCTCCTGTATAGATATGCAGCAGTAGACTGAATTAAACTGTTAAATGGTCTGGTCCCGTGCTCTTGGCCTCCTGAATAGATATGCAGCAGTAGACTGAATTAAACTGTTAAATGGTCTGGTCCCGTCCTCTTGGCCTCCTGAATAGATATGCAGCAGTAGACTGAATTAAACTGTTAAATGGTCTGGTCCTCGTCCTCTTGGCCTCCTGTATAGATATGCAGCAGTAGACTGAATTAAACTGTTAAATGGTCTGGTCCCGTGCTCTTGGCCTCCTGTATAGATATGCAGCAGTAGACTGAATTAAACTGTTAAATGGTCTGGTCCCGTGCTCTTGGCCTCCTGAATAGATATGCAGCAGTAGACTGAATTAAACTGTTAAATGGTCTGGTCCTCGTCCTCTTGGCCTCCTGTATAGATATGCAGCAGTAGACTGAATTAAACTGTTAAATGGTCTGGTCCTCGTCCTCTTGGCCTCCTGTATAGATATGCAGCAGCAGACTGAATTAAACTGTTAAATGGTCTGGTCCCGTCCTCTTGGCCTCCTGTAT